>NC_053026.1:346858344-346997132 GCF_003073215.2 Triticum urartu
AGTCCATAAATTGGATCGCTGGAGCTTGCATACTTTGTTAGCTCCCTTTGGATCAACAAAAACTTCCGGTTGCATCATATACAACTCTTCTTCCAGAAATCCATTCAGGATTGCAGTTTTGACATCCATTTGCCAAATTTAATAATCATAAAATGCGGCAATTGCTAACATGATTCGGACAGACTTAAGCATCGCTACGGGTGAGAAGGTCTCATCGTAGTCAATCCCTTGAACTTGTCGAAAACCTTTCACAACATTTCGAGCTTTATAGACAGTAACATTACCGTCAGCGTCATTCTTCTTCCTGAAGATCCATTTATTCTCAATTGCTTGCCGATCATCGGGCAAGTCAACCAAAGTCCACACTTTGTTCTCATACATGGATCCCATCTCAGATTTCATGGCCTCAAGCCATTTCGCGGAATCTGGGCTCACCATCGCTTCTTCATAGTTCGTAGGTTCGTCATGGTCTAGTAACATAACTTCCATAACAGGATTACCGTACCACTCTGGTGCGGATCTTACTCTAGTTGACCTACGAGGTTCAGTAACAACTTGATCTGAAGTTTCATGATCATCATCATTAACTTCTTCACTAATTGGTGTAGGTGTCGCAGAAACCGGTTTCTGCGATGAACTACTTTCCAATAGGGGAGCAGGTATAGTTACCTCATCAAGTTCTACTTTCCTCCCACTCACTTCTTTCGAGAGAAACTCCTTCTCCAGAAAGATTCCGAATTTAGCAACAAAAGTCTTGCCTTCGGATCTGTGATAGAAGGTGTACCCAACAGTCTCCTCTGGGTATCCTATGAAGACACATTTCTCCGATTTGGGTTCGAGCTTATCAGGTTGAAGCTTTTTCACATAAGCATCGTAGCCCCAAACTTTCAGAAATGATAACTTTGGTTTCTTGCCAAACCACAGTTCATAAGGCGTCGTCTCAACGGATTTCGATGGTGCCCTATTTAACGTGAATGCGGCCGTCTCTAAAGCATAACCCCAAAACAATAGCGGTAAATTAGTAAGAGACATCATAGATCGTACCATATATAGTAAAGTATGATTACGACGTTCGGACACACCATTACGCTGTGGTGTTCCGGGTGGCGTGAGTTGCGAAACTATTCCGCATTGTTTCAAATGAAGACCAAACTCATAACTCAAATATTCTCCTCCACGATCAGATCGTAGAAACTTTATTTTCTTGTTACGATGATTTTCAACTTCACTCTGAAATTCTTTGAACTTTTCAAACGTTTCAGACTTATGTTTCATTAAGTAGATATACCCATATCTGCTTAAATCATCTGTGAAGGTGAGAAAATAACGATATCCGCCACGAGCCTCAACATTCATCGGACCACATACATCTATATGTATGATTTCCAACAAATCTGTTGCTCTCTCCATAGTTCCGGAGAACGGCGTTTTAGTCATCTTTCCCATGAGGCACGGTTCGCAAGTACCAAGTGATTCATAATCAAGTGATTCCAAAAGTCCATCAGTATGGAGCTTCTTCATGCGCTTTACACCGATATGACCTAAACGGCAATGCCAAAAATAAGTTGCACTATCATTATCAACTCTGCATCTTTTGGCCTCAATATTATGAATATGTGTATCACTACTATCGAGATTCAACAAAAATAGACCACTCTTCAAGGGTGCATGACCATAAAAGATGTTACTCGTATAAATAGAACAACCATTATTCTCTGATTTAAATGAATAACCGTCTCGCATCAAACAAGATCCAGATATAATGTTCATGCTCAACGCCTGGCACCAAATAACAATTATTTAGGTCTAATACTAATCCCAAAGGTAGATGTAGAGGTAGCGTGCCGACTGCAATCACATCGACTTTGGAACCATTTCCCACGCACATCGTCACCTCGTCCTTAGCCAATCTTCGCTTAATCCGTAGCCCTTGTTCTGAGTTGCAAATATTAGCAACAGAACTAGTATCAAATACCCAGGTGCTACTGTGAGCATTAGTAAGGTACACATCAATAACATGTATATCACATATACCTTTGTTCACCTTGCCATCCTTCTTATCCGCCAAATACTTGGGGCAGTTCCGCTTCCAGTGACCAGTCTACTTGCAGTAGAAGCACTCAGTCTCAAGTTTAGGTCCAGACTTGGGTTTCTTCTCCTGAGCAGCAACTTGCTTGCTGTTCTTCTTGAAGTTCCCCTTCTTCTTCCCTTTGCCCTTTTTCTTGAAACTGGTGGTCTTATTGACCATCAACACTTGATTCTCCTTTTTGATTTCTACCTCCGCAGCCTTTAGCATTGCGAAGAGCTTGGGAATCGTCTTATCCATCCCTTGCATGTTATAGTTCATCACGAAGCTCTTGTAGCTTGGTGACAGTGATTGAAGAATTCTGTCAATGACGCTATCATCTGGAAGATTAACTCCCAGTTGAATCAAGTGATTGCAGTACCCAGACATCATGAGTATATGCTCACTGACAGAACTATTCTCCTCCATCTTGTAGCTGTAGAACTTATTGGAGACTTCATATCTCTCAATCCGGGCATTTGCTTGAAATATCAGCTTCAACTCTTGGAACATCTCATATGCTCCATGAAGTTCAAAACATCGTTGAAGTCCCGGTTCTAAGCCGTAAAGCATGGCACATTGAACTATCGAGTAGTCATCAGCTTTGCTCTGTCAAACGTTCTTAACGTCGTCAGTTGCATCAGCAGCAGGCCTGGCACCTAGCGGTGCTTCCAGGGCGTAATTCTTCTGTGCAGCAATGAGGATAATCCTCAAGTTATGGACCCAGTCCGTGTAATTGCTACCATCATCTTTCAACTTTGCTTTCTTAAGGAACGCATTAAAATTCAATGGAACAACAGCACGGGCCATCTATCTACAATCAACATAGACAAGCAAGATACTATCAGGTACTAAGTTCATGATAAATTTAAGTTCAATTAATCATATTACTTAAGAACTCCCACTTAGATAGACATCTCTCTAATCCTCTAAGTGATCACGTGATCCATATCAACTAAACCATGTCCGATCATCACGTGAGATGGAGTAGTTTCAATGGTGAACATCACTATGTTGATCATATCTACTATATGATTCACGCTTGACCTTTCGGTCTCCGTGTTCCGATGCCATATCTGTTATATGCTAGGCTCGTCAAGTTTAACCTGAGTATTCTGTGTGTGCAACTGTTTTGCACCCGTTGTATTTGAACGTAGAGCCCATCACACCCGATCATCATGTGGTGTCTCAGCACGAAGAACTTTTGCAACGGTGCATACTCAGGGAGAACACTTATACTTTGATAATTTAGTGAGGGATCATCTTATAATGCTACCGTCAATCAAAGCAAGATAAGATGCATAAAATATAAACATCACATGCAATCAATATAAGTGATATGATATGGCCATCATCATCTTGTGCTTGTGATCTCCATCTCCGAAGCACCGTCATGATCACCATCGTCACCGGCGCGACACCTTGATCTCCATCGTAGCATCGTTGTCGTCTCGCCAACCTTATGCTTCTACAACTATCGCTACCGCTTAGTGATAAACTAAAGCATTATAGGGCGATTGCATTGCATACAATAAAGCGACAACCATATGGCTCCTGCCAGTTGCCGATAACTCGGTTACAAAACATGATCATCTCATACAATAAAATTTAGCATCATGTCTTGAACATATCACATCACAACATGCCCTGCAAAAACAAGTTAGACGTCCTCTACTTTGTTGTTGCAAATTTTACGTGGCTGATACGGGCTTAGCAAGAACCGTTCTTTCCTATGCATCAAAACCACAACGATAGTTTGTCAAGTTGGTGTTGTTTTAACCTTCACAAGGACCGGGCGCAGCCACACTCGGTTAAACTAAAGTTGGAGAAACTGACACCCGCCAGCCACCTGTGTGCAAAGCACGTTGGTAAAACCAGTCTCGCGTAAGCGTACGCGTAATGTCGGTCCGGGCCGCTTCATCCAATAATACCGCCCAACCAAAGTATGACATGCTGGTAAGTAGTATGACTTATATCGTCCACAACTCACTTGTGTTCTACTCGTGCATATGACATCTACGCATAAAACCTGGCTCGGATGCCATTGTTGGGGAACATAGTGTCGTGGTTCTAACTCTGACAGTGATGTAGGGGGGTAAGTATGGAGAGGCAAGGTCTTAGCTATGGAGAGGTTGTAAGGACGCAAGGTTTACGAGTTCAGGCCCTTCTCGGAAGAAGTAAAAGCCCTACGTCTCAGAGCCCGGAGGCGGTCGACTAGATTATGTGTGTATGAGTTATCGAGGTGCGAACCCTTGTCTCGGAGGAGGGGGTGGCTTATATAGAGTGCGCCAGGACCCTGGCCAGCCCATGTTACGAAGGGTTCAATGTACATTAAGGTAGGGCGTTACTGATAACGCTAGTAATAAAGTGCTATGATGACCATAAAAGCTACTTAATGACCGACCTTAGCGTGCGGAGTGACTTTAGGTCTCCTGGCCGTCGAGTGGTTGGATCTTGGTCGAGTAATTGCTTCTTGGTCGAATGTCTTCGAGTCTGTCGAGTGGAACACCTCCAAGTCGATTGAAAGGTGATTTATTCTAGAGGTGTCCTTGGGTAGGGAAGTTAGGACAGGTCCCTGACCCTACCCTAGGTACATAGCTTCATCATTAGCCCCCGAATGGATCAAGGTTTGAGTGGGGAAGGAGTTGAGGACTTCTCCGACTCATTTTCTATGAGCATATCTTGTTTCGGATCAACGGACCTGAGTGATGACAGCAACTCCCTTTTCGGTCGCCTTGATCCATTCTTAATTCTTCGCTGAGTGAGTTTCGTTACTTGTAAGGCTCCGAGTGACGGTGCGGAGGAGATCTTTGGTCTGACAAGTTATTTGCTACCCGCGGATTTAGTGGGATCCGAATTTTGGGAAGCGTGCGGGATGGGGGAGGCCGAAGTAATCAGACGAGATAGAGCGGAGCCGCCTCAATCCCCGCGCCACCTTTTTCGCCATGTATCGCTCGTGCGATCGTTACGGGTTTTGACAGAGCCATCTGGGCCTACCTGTCAGCCACTCGGAAGCGGCCTCATATAAGGCGTTGGATCGGAGTCTCCCGAACAGTGCACCCCATTATCTCTTCTCCTCCTCACGCCTCTTCTCTGCGCTCGCTCTCGCTCCAGCGCCACCATGCCACACGCGTCTCGTCGGCGACAATGGTGAAGGAGAAGACAGCGGCTCTGGAGCGGGCAAAGAAGGCGACGGCGAGGTCAAAGGGGAAGGCGACGAGCCGGGGCGGATCTTCCTCGCGGACTGGCCTGCCGAAGGGTTGGATCCAGGGCGACTGGATCCACTCGAGGATCTCCCAAGAAGACCTCGACGACCTGGCCGAGGGAGGGCTGATCCCCTACGACTCGGCGCGGCTTCCGGGGAAGGAATCCGAGCCGCAACCCCGGGAGGGTGAGCGCGTTCTTCTTGCCACCCACGTCGACCGTGGGTTTTCCTTGCCTCCTCGTCCTTTCTTCCGAGGGTTTCTGAACTTCTTTGGGGCTCAACTCCACCATTTTACCCCCAACTCAATCGTTTATCTTGCCGCGTTCATTTCCTTGTGTGAGAACTTCTTGGGTTGTCGACCTCACTGGGGTCTTTTCAAGCATATTTTCACTTGTCGCTCCCAGACAGTGAAAAAGGCTAATCCAAGTGACGAGAGGACCCAAGTGATCCAGATGTGTGGGGGTCTTGGCATCCAGACGAGGGGAAAAGCTCCTTTCCGGCCATGATTCTCCCCGATTCAGTTCGCGGATGGCAGTCGACCTGGTTCTACTGCAAAGACCAGTCGACGCCAGGGCAATCGACTGGCCTCCCTCCCTTTACCATGGACCGAGTGGAAAAACCCTCCCCTTTGAAGGTGCTCCCGGAGGAGAAGGCGCATGTGAAGGTGTTGGTAAACCGAGAGGTCCAGCTCATTCACGACGGGGTCACTGGTATGGATCTCTTGGAGGTCTTCCTTCAGCGGCGCATCCAGCCTCTCCAAGCCCGAGACCACCCGATGTGGATGTATTCGGGTCTAGAAGACTCCACTCGGATCTACCCGGAGGAGGTCGATGATGACACGCTGGAGAAGTGGTTGTCGAGCATTACCGGGAACAAGGACAATCCTAGAGGAGCCAGGAGAGTTCCCCCATTCGACCAGTCGTGTGCACTAGAGCAGGTCTGATTCTGAGTTTTTTGCTTGTAATCCGAATTCACTTGCGCAGCTGTCTGTATTGCGTCGACTGACTTTGTCCTCCCTGCTTTCTTTCAGGCCATTACTGAAATGTATTCGATGCCCAATGGGGAGCAAGAGCAAGCTCTGGAAGGCGAGTGGTGGTGAAAGTGGCGAGTGGACTTCTGATGGTGAAGGGGATGGTGGAAGTGACGACTCAAGTGATGGGGAAGAAGTCGAGTCGCCTCCTCGCATAGAGAGACGATCCAATCTTGACCAAGAACGGCCGAGTGCCCGCGACAAGGCAACTGCAAAGGCTGGCCAGTCTTCGAAGCATCCTCGGGTCTCTTCACCAACCCCGACTGAGAAGGCGCCAAAACACCCCAAAGTTGCAGAGCCGAAGACTCGGAAGGCGCTGCCAAAGATCAAGATCGATATCCTGTCGCCTCCGTGTGAGTGTCTCTCCTTGTATTCACTCGATGCTCCGCGCTGTTTGTTTTTCTTGTTTTAACTGGACGAACTTTGGAATTGTTAGCGCTGCCACTTCCGGGACCTCAGCTTACAGGGATGATGATGAGGTGATGGAGGATGCGGTCACTTCTAATCCAGGTATGATTTCTGCCATACTATCTTTCTTTGGTCGATTCAACTACATCGTGCATCATTGGGTGACGCGATTTTGGCAATTTGAACTTTGCACAGCTCCCAACATTATTGACCTCCCTGATGATGATGAAGAGCCCGAGAGGTCTTTGACGAGGAAGAGTAGGCGAGCTCCTGCAAGTGAGGCGCTACAGTCGACGCCGAGGGCGGAACCAGTCGTTCAGGACACTGGTGACGTCAATCGGGGTTCTGTTACCTTCGCGGAGCCCCTGTCGAGTGCCTTGCCTTCTTCTTCGACTGCCCAGGCCCCTGTCGACCCGCCTTCAGTTTTTGCGACCCATCATGTCCCAGAGGACGAGGTGAATGTTGCTAGGGAAGCCATACGCCAGGCGGGCATTATGATGGAGAAGATGAAGATGGTGCGGGACGCCAGCCAAGCCGCCTATGATGCCAGCTCGGCTCTCCAGAGCAACGTTCAGGTTAGTCGGCTATCTGAAGATTCTTTCCGAAAATCTTTGCGTCTATACACCCACTGGGTGCGTCGATTGAAGTTTTGGACTAGTGGAGACTACGGTGGACTGCTGGCAGTCGACTGTAGTCTTTGTATTTTGCCGAATGTATAAACCAAACTGGTAGTTTGTCTCTTCCACTCAACTTCGGCGGGCCGGTCGAGTGGGATCAGAACCGGTGGGGGCACGCTAAGTGCACCCACTGGGTGTAGTCCCCGAGACTATGGTGGACTGCTGGCAGTCGACCGTAGTCTTAGTATTTATTGTCTTTGTTGTTTTTTTTTGCTATAACGATAACTTCTCCCCTTTGATTTCAGAAATCTTGCGATCTTGGAGCTCGCTTTGCTGACTTGGAGAAGCAGCAGATTCAACTGAACCTTGATTTGGAGCTGGCCAGGACAGAGCTGCAAAAGGTCAGAGACGGCGCCGCAGGTAAGACGGATTTGTCGACTGGTTAGTTTTTAGGCTTGAGTACCCTTCTGCTATTTCCGAATCAATCATCATTTCTTTGCAGAAAAACTGAGAGAAGCTCTAGCGAAGAAGGATCAGGACTTGGCTGCTGCCCGTAAGGAGGCTGACAACAAGACCGCTCTGGCCGAACAGAAGCTGGCTTCGGTCGGCCAGTTAGAAGAAGAGAATACCAGGCTGAAGACCGCTCTGAATGAAGCCAACAGGGAGTGTACACGTTGGAAGAAGGATAACCTCAACCTGAACGAAAAGATGGAAGGCATCGCTCGCAGGAGGGACGATCTGGAGAGCTACTTGAGGAGCCTCACCAAGAAGTTGTACATCAAGCTTGAAGGTGTACATTCAGTTCCGACTGGTGTTTTTTTTCCGTCGACTCAGTGTATTAAAATTGACTTATCCTTGGATCGTGAATGCAGAGTTTTGCCAGAACTTTAAAAAGGAGACTGGGTGGATCGAACTAGGTTTGGATCCAATCAACTCTCCCGTGAAAGATGAAACTGCCATGAATCTGCTCCGACTGGAATCTTGCATCGACGGTGTCGTGGACTACTTGGCTCGACTGAAGGTCGCCATGTCATGGATCGACCCAGCACTTTGGCCAGAGGCTACGCTCCAAAACGATCTCGAGTCTCTGATGACTCGACTTAACGGAATCCCTGACCGAGTGCAGGAGTGGAAGAAGTCTTCTACTCGGTGTGGCGCTGATGTGGCTCTGTCCTTGGTTCGTGTCCACTGCAAGGAGGTGCGACAAGACAAGCTGGCAGCAATCAAGGTCGCCAACACCCAGAAGCATGACTTCCGAACCTTTATGGAGACTTTCATCGCTGCAGCCACTCGGATAGCCGATGGTGTCGACCTGGATGAGTTCGTCGAGCCTGCCAGCCCTCCTCCCGTGGAGTGAACAAACTCTTATGTCCCACCTTAAATTTGCCTCAGAATGCCGAGTGGTTTTTGTAACCGTTAAACTTTTTCAGGCTGCATGCCTGAGTACTTCGATCTGTGGTCTGGAACCTTTAGAATTTATCTGAACTTGGTTTACCGTTGAATATCTTTATGAATCTCCTGCTGAGTGAACCCATTCTTCATTCGAGACAACTTTTGCACTCGCAGCGCAGTTCCGAAGGAGAGGGAAGCAATCGGCCCATGTCTTGTATTTGTGGCGAAGCTCTCCAGGAGAAGGTGGCAGTCGACCCTCCCCTCGTCGTCCTTGAGGATTGAGATGTGTTTCGTACTTAGGCGGGTACTGGACTGCAGCTAAGCCCCCGAGTGGGAGGATCGCTCTCCACTCGATAGGATTTTTTTTCAAACTTAGGCGAGTGCTGGATTGCAGCTAAGTCTCCTAGTGAGAGAACCTAGGCGAGTACTGGACTGCAGCTAAGCCCCCGAGTGGGAGGATTGCTCTCCACTCGGTAGGATTTTTTTCGAACTTAGGCGAGTGCCTGACTGCAGCTAAGTCTCTAAGTGGGAGGACTTAGGAGAGTACTGGACTGCAGCTAAGCCCCCGAGTGGGAGGATTGCTCTCCACTCGGTAGGATTTTTTCAAACTTAGGCGAGTGCCTGACTGCAGCTAAGTCTCTAAGTGGGAGAACTTAGGCGAGTACTGGACTGCAGCTAAGCCCCCGAGTGGGAGGATTGCTCTCCACTCGGTAGGATTTTTTCAAACTTAGGCGAGTGCCTGACTGCAGCTAAGTCTTCTAGTGAGAGAACTTAGGCGAGTACTGGACTGCAGCTAAGCCCCCGAGTGGGAGGATTGCTCTCCACTCGGTAGGATGTTTTCAAACTTAGGCGAGTGCCTGACTGCAGCTAAGTCTTCTAGTGAGAGAACTTAGGCGAGTACTGGACTGCAGCTAAGCCCCCGAGTGGGAGGTCTGCTATCCACTCGGTAGGATTTTTTCAAACTTAGGCGAGTACTGGACTGCAGCTAAGCCCCCGAGTGGGAGTCTGGCTCACCACTCGGTAGGATTTTTAAACACTTAGGTGAGCACTGGGCTACAGCTAAGCCTCCGAGTGGGAGGTTTGCTCTCCACTCGGTAGGATTTTTAAACACTTAGGCGAGCACTGGGCTGCAGCTAAGCCCCCGAGTGGAAGTTCTGCTCTCCGCTCGGTAGGATTTTTTTCAAACTTAGGCGAGTGCTGGACTGCAGCTAAGCCCCCTGAGTGGGAGGTCTGCTCACCACTCGGTAGGATTTTTAAATACTTAGGCGAGCACTGGGCTGCAGCTAAGCCTTCGAGTGGGAGGTTTGCTCTCCACTCGGTAGGATTTTTAAACACTTAGGCGAGCACTGGGCTGCAGCTAAGCCCCCGAGTGGGAGGTCTGCTCTCCGCTCGGTAGGATTTTTTCAAACTTAGGCGAGTACTGGACTGCAGCTAAGCCCCCCGAGTGGGAGGTCTGCTCACCACTCGGTAGGATTTTTAAATACTTAGGCGAGCACTGGGCTGCAGCTAAGCCTCCGAGTGGGAGGTTTGCTCTCCACTCGGTAGGATTTTTAAACACTTAGGCGAGCACTGGGCTGCAGCTAAGCCTCCGAGTGGGAGTCTGGCTCACCACTCGGTAGGATTTTTAAACACTTAGGCGAGCACTGGGCTACAGCTAAGCCTCCGAGTGGGAGGTTTGCTCTCCACTCGGTAGGATTTTTAAACACTTAGGCGAGCACTGGGCTGCAGCTAAGCCTCCGAGTGGGAGTCTGGCTCACCACTCGGTAGGATTTTTAAACACTTAGGCGAGCACTGGGCTGCAGCTAAGCCTCCGAGTGGGAGTCTGGCTCACCACTCGGTAGGATTTTTAAACACTTAGGCGAGCACTGGGCTGCAGCTAAGCCTCCGAGTGGGAGGTTTGCTCTCCACTCGGTAGGATTTTTAAACACTTAGGCGAGCACTGGGCTGCAGCTAAGCCTCCTAGTGGGAGTCTGGCTCACCACTCGGTAGGATTTTTTTTACAAACTTAGGCGAAACGGATTCGCAGCTAAGCCACCCACTGGGGATTTCACACGCAAACAAAAGCAACAACAATTATAGGAAAATTTGTAACACTCTTGTCTTTGATAAATAGACTATATAAGTTTTTCTTATTACATCTCATCCGAGTGAGAATTCAAGTGTGAAAGGGGCGAAGCAGTTCTGCATTCCAAGCTCGTGGCTCATCGATCTGGCGATCGACATTGTAAAGGTGATACGCTCCATCGTGGAGGACTCTGGTGACGATGAAGGGACCTTCCCAAGTAGGAGCGAGCTTGTGTGGTTTCTGTTGATCCACTCGGAGGACCAAATCTCCTTCTTGGAAGGCTCGACTCTTCACATTTCTGGCATGGAATCGACGCAAGTCTTGCTGATAAATGGTCGATAGGATCATAGCCATTTCTCTTTCTTCTTCCAGGAGGTCGACTGCGTCTTGCCGGGCTTGTTCTGCTTCATCTTCGGTATAAAGCTCGACTCGGGGTGCATTGTGAAGTAGATCACTCGGCAGGACTGCTTCCGCTCCGTAAACTAGAAAGAACGGAGTTCTTCCAGTCGACCGATTCGGGGTAGTCCTCAATCCCCACAGAACCGGAAGCTCGTCGACCCAAGCGCCTGCTGCGTGCTTGAGATCACGCATCAGCCGAGGCTTTAGTCCTTTGAGAATCAGACCATTTGCCCTTTCTGCTTGTCCATTCGACTGGGGGTGGGCGACCGATGCGTAGTCGACTCGTGTGCCTTGAGAGGCGCAAAAAGCTCTGAACTTGTCTGAATCAAAGTTTGACCCATTGTCGGTGATGATGCTATGCGGGACTCCATATCTAAATGTTAACTCTCCGACGAAACTGATAGCAGTGCAAGCATCAAGATTCTTGATAGGCTTAGCTTCAATCCATTTGGTAAACTTGTCGACTGCCACAAGCACATGTGTGAAACCGCTCCTGCCTGTTCTCAATGGGCCAACCATGTCTAGTCCCCAAATAGCGAAGGGCCAGACGAGTGGAATGGTCTTCAGGGCTGATGCAGGCTTGTGCGACATGTTGGAGTAGAACTGGCACCCTTCACACTTGTCGACTATCTCTTTTGCCATTTCATTCGCTCTTGGCCGGTAAAATCCCGCTCGGTATGCTTTAGCCACAATGGTTCGAGAGGACGCATAATGACCACAGGTCCCCGAGTGGATATCATCAAGGATTATCTGACCTTCTTCTGGTGTTATACACTTCTGACCGACTCCAGTCGCGCTTTCTCTATACAACTGTCCCTTTATGACTATAAAGGCCTTGGATCGACGGACGATCTGTCGAGCCTCTTCTTCGTCCTCCGGGAGTTCCTTTCTCAGGATATACGCGATGTACGGTATCGTCCAGTCAGGGGTGATTGCCAAAACTTCCATGATTAGGTCGACCACTGTCGGAATTTCAACTTCAGTCGGATCTGTGGCACTCTTTGGCTGCGGGGCTTCATATGTAAAAGGATCTTCTTGGACTGATGGCGAATGGATGTGTTCCAAAAACACATTGTTGGGGATGGCTTCTCTCTTGGAGCCTATCTTTGCCAAATCATCAGCCGCTTGATTTTTCAGTCGGGGGATACGATGAAGCTCTAACCCCTCGAATTTCTTCTCTAACTTTCTCACTGCATTGCAATAACCAGTCATAGCTAGACTTCTAACGTCCCATTCTTTCATCACCTGATTAACCACCAAATCTGAGTCGCCATAGACCATGAGGCGACGGACGCCGAGTGAAATGGCCATGCGCAACCCATACAAAAGTGCTTCATATTCTGCTTCGTTATTGGAGGAATCGAAGTGAATCTGGAGAACATATCTGAGCTTATCTCCTCGGGGGGAAACCAATACTACCCCAGCACCGGAACCATTTAGCATCTTAGATCCATCGAAGAACATGGTCAAGTGCTCCGAGTGAACTTGAGTCGGAAGTTGTTGTTCGATCCACTCGGCGACGAAATCTGCAATTGCTTGGGACTTGATAGCTTTCTTTGCCTCAAACTTGATATCTAGGGGAGGAAGTTCAATCGCCCATTTGGCCACTCGACCTGTTGCATCTCTGTTGTGCAAAATCTTTGATAGTGGAGCGTCGCTGACGACTATAATGGAATGATCAGAGAAGTAATGTGCAACCTTCTTCATGGTCATATAAATCCCATATACAAGCTTCTGGTAATGAGGATATCTTTGCTTTGAAGGAGTCAAAACTTCAGAAACATAATATACTGGGCGCTGAACTTTGAAGGCCTTTCCTTCTTCTTCCCGCTCGACCGTAAGTACTGTACTGACAACTTGTCCTGTGGCTGCAATGTAAATCAGCAAAGGCTCCTTGCCGATTGGGGCAGCAAGCACCGGCTGGGTGGAGAGCAGAGCTTTGAGCTCTATAAACGCTGCATCAGCTTCTGGAGTCCACTCGAACTTGTCGAACTTCTTCATCAGTCGGTAAAGAGGCAATGCCTTTTCACCGAGGCGAGAGATGAATCGACTTAAAGCGGCCAAGCATCCTGTAAGCTTCTGGACGTCATGCACACGCACAGGACGTTTCATCCGGAGTATAGTACCAATTTTTTCAGGATTGGCGTCGATTCCCCATTCGGAAACGAGAAAACCGAGTAACTTCCCACATGGAACTCCGAACGTGCACTTTGACGGATTGAGCTTGATATCATACCTCCTGAGTTTGGCAAAGGTTTCAGCAAGGTCAGTCAGCAGGTCGGAACCCTTCCATGACTTGACCACAATATCATCCATGTATGCCTCCACATTCCGACTGATTTGAGTGAGCAAACACTTCTGAATCATCCTCATGAACGTGGCTCCGGCATTCCTGAGGCCGAATGGCATGGTGACATAACAGAAGCACCCGAATGGAGTGATGAAAGCTGTTTTGATCTCGTCGGGCCCGTACAGACGGATCTGATGGTACCCGGAATAGGCGTCTAGGAAAGACAAACGCTCACATCCCGCAGTCAAGTCGACTATCTGGTCGATGCGGGGGAGAGGAAAATGATCTTTCGGGCAGGCCCGATTGATATGCTTGAAATCAATGCACATGCGAAGTGACTTGTCCTTCTTGGGGACCATGACAACATTTGCAAGCCACTCGGAGTGGTAAATTTCTCGGATGAACTCTGCTGCTAAGAGCCGAGCCACCTCCTCACCAATGGCCTTCCTCTTCTAGACGGTGGACCGTCGAAGATGTTCTTTCACAAGTTTAAATTTTGGGTCGACTTGTAGACGGTGCTCAGCCAGCCCCCTGGGAACTCCAGGCATGTCAGCAGGCTTCCATGCGAAGATGTCCCAGTTCTCACGGAGGAACTGGATGAGCGCTTCTTCCTATTTGGAGTCGACCGTCGTTGAGATGTGAGTCGGAGCAGCGTTTGGATCGGTCGGGTGAATGTGAAATGCCTTCATTTCACCGGACGACTGAAAAGCTGATTCTGAAGCAGGCTTCTTAGCTCGTAGCAACTCACTCGGATCTGCAGTCTTCTGATACTCTTGCAGCTCGACCACCGCCATCTGAGCGTCAGCAATCTTTGAGCCTTTCTGAAAACACTCTTCTGCTTTCTTAAGATTGCCTGTAACAGTGATCACACCTTTGGGACCAGGCATCTTCAATTTGAGATACACATAACATGGTCGAGCCATGAAGTGTGCATAAGCTGGCCTACCCAAAATAGCGTGATAAGCACTTTGGAAATCCACAACTTCGAATGTTAACTTTTCCTTGCGGTAATTCTTGGAATCACCAAAAACCACATCAAGAGCAATTTGGCTGAGTGACTCGGCTTTCTTCCCAGGAATGACTCCATGGAAACTCATGTTGCTGGTGCTGAGCCTGGACATTGGAATGCCCATCCCTTTCAATGTTTCTACATACAGTATGTTCAAACCGCTGCCTCCATCCATCAGGACTTTGGTCAGTCGAGTGCCTTCGACAACTGGGTCGACCACCAGAGCTTGCCTCCCAGGGGTGGCAATGTGCATAGGGTGATCAGACTGGTCGAATGTGATGGCAGTCTCGGACCACTTCAGATAATTGGGTGTTGCCGGAGCAACCATATTTACCTCACGATTAATAACCTTCATTCGACTTTTGCTCTCAACATCAGCAAAAATCATCAGGGTGGAATTGACCTAGGGGTACCCATCGTCACTATCTTCCTTGTCCTCAACTTTGTCCGACTCCTTTTCCTTATCTTTGTACTGCTTGCCCTGAAACTGCTGGATCAGAAGCCGACACTGTCGAGTGGTATGCTTTGGGTAAATGAGTTTACCCTCTTCATCTTTCTTGGTGTGGATGTGACACAGTAGATCCAAAACATCATTTCCATCTTGGTCTTTAACTTTCTTGGGGTTCCAAGGTCCTTTGGGTTTTCCCTTAAATTTTCCCTAGGTTACGGCCAGGGCCTCCCCAGGAGCGTCTGGCTCGGCTTTCCGCTTCTGTTTCCGACTGGAATTTCCTCCGGTTTCCTGGGCGACTGCTTTATGCTTGCCACTCCGGAGTCGATCCTCATCTTCACCATTAGCGTATTTGGTGGTAATCTCCATCATCCGATTCAGAGACATCTCTCCAGTTCGATCGAACTTCAGATTCAATTCTCTGTACTTAACGCCTTCTTTAAAGGCACAAACTGCTTGATGATCTGGTACATTTTCAACTGTGTGATGCAATGTGATCCACCTCTGGATGTAATCCCTCAGAGTTTCATTCGGTTTCTGCACGCAAGACCGCAATTCCGTAAGGCCTGCAGGTCGCTTGCATGTTCCTTCAAATGTGGTGACAAACACTCGGGAGAGATCCTCCCAAGTGTAAATACTGCTGGGTGCTAACTGATTCAGTCACGCTCTGGCCAAGCCTTCTAACATGAGATGCAGGTGCTTCATGGCTACCTCATCGTTCCCACCGCCAATCTGGACAGCCACTCGGTAATCTTCGAGCCAAGTATCGGGCTTGGACTCACCGGTGAACTTACTAACTCCAGTCGCCAACCTGAAGTTGGGAGGAATTCCAGCGGCTCTGATGGCTCGAATGAAACACTCCGGCCCTGAAACATGTACTCTGCTACTGGTAGGCGCATCTCTATCGTGGCCTTCTCGGTGAGCTCTATTCCTGTCGACCAAACCTTGAACGAGAATGGATCTTGCATCAAAGCCTGGTTCCCTGGGGTCGACTGGAATTCTCTGCCCAACACTATGAGGGCGTCTGTCCACCTACTGTCGAGGCACATATGATCCACTCCTTGGGGGAGGGGTTGGCACTCGACGTCGATCATCACGATCGAATCGGTGATCATACTGCTCATTCCTTCTGTACTGATCACGCCGGTCTCCATGTCCCTCACGCCTCGGAGGCGATCTTGGGCTGTGAGCCAACTGGACTATATCCGCTGCAACGGATCGACTGTGGATCCTGTTCCGCGACTAAGAAACAGCGGAATTCTGGTCTCCCGCTGCCCGGAGCAACGCTCTGATTTGCAACAAGCCTCTGCCAACCTCTGACTGGGAGGGCTGAATCGACTCTGCTATACGGGCCGCAGCCGCCAAATTCTGAATCTGAGTACGATATACCTGCGGGGGCAGAAAGAGTTGACGTCGACTGGATTCTAGAGCCCGTTGATGCGCTCGCCCGTCAAGTATTCGCTGGAGATTCTCCAGTCGAGTGTGCTCGGCCAAGTTAGACAAGCGCGTGTCCTCCAAGGCTCGGGCCTCGGGGGTTTCTCCAATGATAGGAGTGTGGAGTCCATCCATGTTCCGGCGGCGAAGTTCCTCCCACTGCAACGACGTGAGAGGCTCGGGGAGATACTCCTCGTGAGGACGCGACGGGTCGCCCCCATCCACACCTCCGTGAGCGCGGGGGAAACCGGGAGGACTGTGTGGCCCATCGATCACCAGAACCTCTGCAGCTGGGTCACTGTTGTCGCATTCGGATGCGGTCTCTACGGAGCCAGTCGAACAGGCCGTAGAGGGATTCGTCGGGCTCGATTGCCGCGACTTGTGGGGTGGCCGACTGGCGGGCCACCGCATGCCTCACCCACCTCTGAAGCCTCGACCGACCGGAGCGCTTGCGCCGGTGAGAAACAGGGCGGGGAGATGCCACGGGAGCCGACCGATACTGGGTCGACGGCTGCCGCAGGAGGACACCACGGACGCATGCGCGAAAGTGCGCCGCCCCGCGGACAGGGAGCGCGTCGACGTCGAGTGGAGCCTCCTGAAGCCAAGCGGAGTCGTCGGCGATGAACGTGAGCGCGCCGAGACGGATCTCGCGGCCCTCCACCAAAGCTCCGCTCGGAACCATGATCA
This sequence comes from Triticum urartu, assembly GCF_003073215.2. Lineage (NCBI taxonomy): Eukaryota > Viridiplantae > Streptophyta > Magnoliopsida > Poales > Poaceae > Triticum > Triticum urartu. The sequence continues at coordinate 346,875,394 of NC_053026.1, forward strand.
AGGAGATCGGAAAAAATCGCAACTTCTCAAACTAGGCGCTAAGACTCCTAGCCCCACAGTGGGCGCCAACTGTCGTGGTTCTAACTCTGACAGTGATGTAGGGGGGTAAGTATGGAGAGGCGAGGTCTTAGCTATGGAGAGGTTGTAAGGACGCAAGGTTTACGAGTTCAGGCCCTTCTCGGAAGAAGTAAAAGCCCTACGTCTCGGAGCCCGGAGGCGATCGACTGGATTATGTGTGTATGAGTTATCGAGGTGCGAACCCTTGTCTCGGAGGAGGGGGTGGCTTATATAGAGTGCGCCAGGACCCCGGCCAGCCCACGTTACGAAGGGTTCAATGTACATTAAGGTAGGGCGTTACTGATAACGCTAGTAATAAAGTGCTACGATGACCATAAAAGCTACTTAATGACCGACCGTTAGCGTGCAGAGTGACTTTAGGTCTCCTGGCCGTCGAGTGGTTGGATCTTGGTCGAGTAATTGCTTCTTGGTCGAATGTCTTCGAGTCTGTCGAGTGGAACACCTCCAAGTCGATTGAAAGGTGATTTATTCTAGAGCTGTCCTTGGGTAGGGCAGTTAGGACAGGTCCGTGACCCTACCCTAGGTACATAGCTTCATCACATAGTAATTTCAAAAAAATTCCTACGCACACGCAAGATCATGGTGATGCATAGCAACGAGAGGGGAGAGTGTTGTCCACGTACCCTCGTAGACCGAAAGCAGAAGCGTTAGCACAACACGGTTGATGTAGTCGTATGTCTTCACGATCCGACCGATCAAGTACCGAACGCATGGCACCTCCGAGTTCAGCACACGTTCAGCCCGATGACGTCCCTTGAACTCCGATCCAGCTGAGTGTTGAGGGAGAGTTTTGGCAGCACGACGGTGTGGTGACGATGAGGATGTTCTACCGATGCAGGGCTTCGCCTAAGCACCGCTACAGTATTATCGAGGTGGACTATGGTGGAGGGGGGCACCGCACACGGCTAAACGATCAATTGTTGTGTCTAGGGTGCCCCCTGCCCCCGTATATAAAGGAGAAAGGGGGGAGCTGCGGCCGGCCTAGAGGGGCGCGCCTGGAGGAGTCCTACTCCTACCGGGAGTAGGACTCCCTCCCTTTTCCTTGTTGGACTAGGAGTGGAAGGGGAAAGAGGAGGGAGAGAGGAAGGAAAGGGGGGCGTCGCCCCCCTCTCCTTGTCCTATTCAGACTAGGGGGGAGGGGCGTGCGGCCCTACCCTGGCCGCCTCTCCTCTTCTCCACAAGGCCCACTATGGCCCATTAAGCTCCCGAGGGGTTTCGGTAACCTCCCGGTACTCCGGTAAAATCCCGATTTCACCCAGAACACTTCCGATATCCAAACATAGTCTTCCAATATATCAATCTTCATGTCTCGACCATTTTGAGATTCCTCGTTATGTCCGTGATCACATCCGAGACTCCGAACAACCTTTGGTACATCAAAACATATAAACTCATAAAATAACTGTCATCGAAACGTTAAGCGTGCGGACCCTATGGGTTCGAGAACTATGTAGACATGACCGAGACACGTCTCCAGTCAATAACCAATAGCGGAACCTGGATGCTCATATTGTCTCCCACATATTTCACGAAGATCTTTATCGGTCAGATCGCATAACAACATACGTTGTTCCCTTTGTCATCGGTATGTTACTTGCCCGAGATTCGATCGTCGGTATCTCAATACCTAGTTCAATCTCGTTACCGGCAAGTCTGTTTAGTCGTTCCGTAATACATCATCCCGCAACTAACTCATTAGTTGCAATGCTTGCAAGGCTTAAGTGATGTGCATTACCGAGAGGGCCCAGAGATACCTCTCCGACAATCGGAGTGACAAATCCTAATCTCGAAATACACCAACCCAACAAGTACCTTCGGAGACACCTGTAGAGAACCTTTATAATCACCCAGTTACGTTGTGACGTTTGGTAGCACACAAAGTGTTCCTCCGGTAAACGGGAGTTACATAATCTCATAGTCATAGGAACATGTATAAGTCATGAAGAAAGCAATAGCAACATACTAAACGATCGTGTGCTAAGCTAACGGAATGGGTCAAGTCAATCACATCATTCTCATAATTATGTGATCCCGTTAATCAAATGACAACCCATGTCAATGGCTAGGAAACTTAACCATCTTTGATCAACGAGCTAGTCAAGTAGAGGCATACCGGTGACACTCTGTTTGTCTATGTATTCACACATGTATTATGTTTCCGGTTAATACAATTCTAGCATGAATAATAAACATTTATCATGATATAAGGAAATAAACAATAACTTTATTATTGCCTCTAGGGCATATTTCCTTCATGACTTTCATCATAAATATCAATCTCCTCATAGACATATAGACCTGTGTACACTCACAAACTCATTAGTTCCTTAACCTATAAGTCTTCAATACACCAAAATCACTAGGGGCACTAGATGCACTTACAATCTCCCCCTTCTTGGTGATTGATGACAATATAGGTTAAGTTTTCAACGGGGATAATCATATGAAGTGTAAATACTGATTTTGAGGAATTTGATTGCAAGATATAGAAGAACTCCCCCTGAAGATGTGCATATGTAAGGAATTTTCTTTTAATAGCAAATGCACATTGTAGTGTAGAATCATGGAGTTCTCCCCCTATATCTTGTAATTCATACACGCATTTTACATATGATATGGAGAATTTGAAATGCATGATGGAATATGGTGTCTGATGAAATTCAACATGCATGCATTAGCGAGCTTGAGGAAATAGCATGCAGAAAACAGAGCAAAAGTATCAGACCACCATAGGACTTAAGTTTACAACTCGATGAACAAACATTTCAGAAGAGCGAGAGTTGTAACTTAAAAAAATGCCCATATATAGAGACCCGCTTGAAGACTTACTCAAATTTCTCCCCCTTTGTCATCAAATGACCAAAAGGGATGAAAAATGAGGAGTAAGGCCCCTGAAGAATATCAACATGATGTCGATGGAGGAGCGCCAACGTTGTTGGGTCGTTCGTCGGAGTAGGGCCTACCGCAGTGTCGTTCAAATCTTCAGCTTTATCTATGTTGTGCGATGAGGAATATGAATTGGCGACCAAATGAGGAACCTTGACCTTCTTGAATTTCTTCGAAGGTGGCTGAGACCAGTCAAAGTCCTGTTGGAAGCCCATCTATTTGAGATCTTCATCACCATAGAGGTGAGACAACACAGCCCAAGTGCAATAAAAAACTTCATGCAAGTAGTAATGGTTCTTCACAGTATTTTGCATGATAGTCATATTCTTAAGAATTGAACCAAACTGACGCTTGACCCACTTGTGGTTGCGATCGACCTTCTAATGAAGACCGAGGAGAAGCTCACGATCAATCATCACACGCGGAGCAGTGGCTTGAGGACATTTCTTTGAAGCATTGGCGGCAGTATCATGTGTGGTAGAGTCATCATTGGTGTAATATGATGCAGCTTTGCGAAACTGTCCATCCAATGGACGAGTACCTTCATCAATGACAGCAGCCTTACCCTTCTCAATAGCTGAGGAAATGGTCCTTTTGAGGACTTCAATCTCATAATTGAATTGAAGACCTTGATTTGATGAATCTCATAATCCAAGGAGCATAAGGCTTCAACTCAAAAGGTGATAGGGCTACATTGGCCAAAGTCCTCATGAAGAAATCATGGTAGTTGATAGGAATGCCATGTATGATGTTGAATAGCAGATTCTTCATTATGCCAACAACTTCTTCGTTATCAGAGTTGTGGTCCTTGATTGGACTGAGGGTTTTGGTCAATATTCTGTATATCGTCCTTGGCACATAGAGCAACTCCTTGATGAGGAATGTGGTCCTTGGAGCTTGGCCTGGCTTCAAAGGCTTCATCAGCACTTGCATCAGATGATTTGAAAGTTCTGGTTCATCATAGATGTGCCTTGCACCTTCAGTGGGAGGACTGATTGGAACGACATGAAGCAATTCAGAGGTCGGTGCTTTGTAGTGAATGTTTTCGGTCATCCAGTCAACAACCATGAATTCACATCTTCAACATTGCCAGTGATTTGCAGCGTGGCATAGAACTGAAGAATGAGTTCTTCATTCCAATCGCAGATGTCGGTGCACAAGTTGAGCAGCCAGCGTCATGAAGAACACTGAGGACTGGGGTGAAGCATGGAAGAGACTCCATATCCACATGAGGAATTTGCTCCTGTTCATAGATTTTGTCCTTATCAAACAACAGTGAGGAATAGAAGTTCATGTGGCTGGCAGTCCAAAAACGCTTGCGACGAAGTCGAGCAGAGTCATATGGATTGTAGTCAGTGAAGAAGTGATGCTCAGCAATGAAGTCATCAGCTTTTAACTTCTGCTTCTTGGTGTGAGGATTCTGTGGCTTGGGATGAAGATTAGTAGTTGAAGTCTTCACAGCCTCTGGAGCCACATGCTGAGGAATTTCAGGAGCAGTTTCATCAGCTGCAGCCTTGGCCTCCACTTCTTCAGCACTAGCGGCTGGAACTTCTTCAGGAATATAAACAAGTGAGGCTTGATGTCCTTCAGAGCCCATATGAATTTCTTTGGTTTGGACCGGGGACTGAGGAAGTTGTTGCAGAGGTGTTGTTAGAGGTGAATTGGGGTGACGACTTTCCTAATAGTCATCATTTAAAATAGGAGTAGTTGACCCAATATCCACATTCTCATCTTCTTCATCAATTTCTTCAACGCCTGCCTCTTCAGCTATGAACTGAGGCATGGGCGATGATACCAGAGGGGTTGAAGGGATATTATCTACTTCAATTTATTCATCCAACTGCTCTGACGAAGCAGTAGAAGGATTTTCCTCATCACTGTCATCTGGAATGACATATTCCTCACCAAAGAGAACAATATCCTTTGATGGCACGATTGATATAGGAACAACATCAATTGGTTTGCAAAAGAGCTTGTCAAAGTCTTCACTTTTTTCGGAGCCGAAGACCCTCATGTTGCAGATGCTTTCCTCTTTTTCACTACTGCCTCCTCTGCAGCTTTGATCTTCTTCGCTTCTGATGCAGAAGGAAGGTTGATTTTTGTCATCTATGGTGACTTGGCAGGAGGAGCAGAGGAAATTGGTTCAATTTCTTCAGGCGCAACTGATGCAGTTGCCCTAGTATGTTCAAATTCCTTAGGCATAGTACCCGATGCTTCATCTGGCCTGGCTTGTTCTTCAGGCGCAACATTGGAGGTTGCCTTGGCAGTTTCTTCAGAGGCTGGAATTTCTTCAGCAGCCCTGGTACTTTTAGAATCGTCAACAGTCTGATTTTCATCAGCTATGCTTGCATGTTCTTCAGTAGGCTGAGCAGATGCCTCAGCCTGAGGAATTTCATGTTGCGATAAAGCTGCAACATTTGGTGAAAATCCCTTCGCCATTTTGATGAATCTGACTTTGGCTCCTAGCCAATCTTCACGATATGCGTAAAATTCATCACTGAGTGCTTTGATCTCAGTCTGCATAGTCACAAGTTCATCAGGAGTCATTTTCACAATATTTTTCTTCAGAAAACGCTCCTGCTTGTACTGAGCTTTCTTCAGTTGCCTGGCCTTCTCGAATTTCCATTTTTCTTCGCCAATAAAGGTCGACAACATATGACTTTGGCTAGGAGTGAGATTAAAATCAGGCATAGGAGTGTTAGGGTCCTTGTGCCACAGAACTATGAAATCGAGGATCAACTTGGGATCCAACAGAAGTGGCACTTCACTGCCTTTGGCTCTAGCGGCCCTTGCTTGTCGATCTCTAATGATTTCAGCTAGTTCTTCATCATCAACCTCGTCTTCACTAGATGGTACTTGAAAGGCAACCTGCTTCTTATGAGGACCTGGCCTTGTGCCTTGTCCAACAGTGGCCTTTTTCTTCAGCAAGGTTGGGCCTATTGAAGACTGTGGAGGAGCTGAAGAACTTGTAGATGCCCCTGAAGCAATCAAGATTCTAGTGGCCCTTTGGCAAGAGGCAAGATGCGCAGGACCCAAGGACTTTGCAGTAGTGGGGGCTGGAGCTGCCTTTCAAGAAGTGGATTGAGGATCAGGCCGTGAGGGATTTGAGGAGCTTGGCCGTGAGGGCATTGTCGTGGGAGTAAGTCTGACAATAGAATAGGGATACGTAGGAGGAGGTAAGGTCCTAGCTATGGTGAGGTTGTGCACGCAAGGTTTATGAGTTCATGCCCTTCTCGGAGGAAGTAACAGCCCTACGTCTTGGTGCCCGGAGGCCTGGTTGACTGGATTATGCGTGAAAGTTACAGGGGGTGCGAAACCTTGTGCCAGAGGAGGGGTGGCTTATATAGAGTGCGCCAGGACCCCAGCCGCTGCCCGTTACACAGGGTTCAATGTACATTAAGACAGGGCGTTACTGATAATGCAAACTATAAAAAGATATAAATGATCTTAAAGACTGTGGAGTGAACGCCTGACCATTGCCATCCTGAGTGGCTTTAGATCTTCTATACTCCTAGTGGTTTCTTGTATGGTCGAGTGACTTCTTCTTGGTCGAATGGAATTGGGGTATCCGAGTGAGATAATTGGTCGAGTGGATTGCACTCCAAGGTTACTTCACTCGGTATCCTTTGTTGCACTTTGAACATTCTTGACTCTAAGGTAGTGACCTTGGGTAGGGCGTCTTGGCAGGCCTATGACCCTACCCTTGGTTAATGGCATCATCATTAGCCCCTCAATGGATTGAGGTCCGAGTGAAAAGAGAGTTGAAGTTGGTTCCGACTCGATTCCATGCATCGGAGGTATTTCACCGAAATCAGGGAGTCATGCTGGAGCTTCAGCTCTGATTCACTTGCCTTGATCAATTTAGAGGTCGTCAAGTGAGTTATGCTGATAATCTTCGAGAGAGTTTTGGTACAAAATCTTCGGAGCGATTGGTTTCTCTACCGCTCCTAGATTTTATGGGATTCGAAATTTCGGGGAAGTGCACGGGACGGAGCACACCGTAGTAATCGGAGTGGATAGATGAGGGCGCCTCGATCTTCACGCCGCCTTTTCTGCCATGTAACGGGCGAGTGCCTGCTACCGGATATGATTAGATCGCTCGGGCCCACTCGTCAGCCACTTGGAAGTGGACTCATAAAAAGCGCCAGGGCCGATGCAACACACAGTGCCTCTCAATCGTCCCCTTCCTCCTCTGCTTCTCCACCGTGCTCTCCGCCACCTTCATCGTCTCCGTTCGCCCGCAAGAACTCCGTCGCCATGGGCAAGGACAAGACGGTGGCCCTGGAGCGCTCAAAGAAGGCAGCGGCGAAGGGCAAGAAGAAGAGTCGGGGGTCGTCGTCGAGGTCCGACCTGCCGCCTAGTTGGATCCAGGGGGACTGGATTCGATCCACAATCCAGAAGGAAGACCTGGAGGACCTAGCCAGTGTAGGCTTGATTGCCCATGGGTCTTGGAGGTTGCCAGGAAACGAGACCGAGCCTCAGTCGCACGAGGGTGAGTGCATCCTCCTTGCCACTCATGTCGACTGCGGTTTCACTCTACCTCCACATCCTTTCTTCTGGGGTTTCTTGAACTTTTTTGGTGCCCAACTTCATCACTTCTCCCCCAACATAATCGCATATCTCGTTGCGTACATCTCTCTATGCGAAAACTTCTTGGGCTATCGACCGCATTGGGGTTTATTCAAGCACATTTTTACTTGCCGCTCTCAGTATGTGAAGAGGGCAAATCCGAATGACGAAAAGACACACATGATCCAAATGTGTGGGGGTTTAGGGATTCAGACGAGGGGTAGGAGAACTTTTCCATCTATGACCCTTCTCGACTCGGTTAGAGGGTGGTAGTCGACCTGGTTCTACTGCAAAAACGTTCAGACTCCTGGTCAGTCGACTGGTCTTCCCCCCTTCACCATGGATCGAGTCCGCCAACCCTCTTCTTTGATCGTGACTCCGACAGAGAAGGGAGAGGTGTCTATGCTAGTCGAACGGGTAGTCCAGCTGGTTCGTGAGGGCGTGACTGGTATGGATTTGTCAGAAGTGTTTCTCAGTAGATGCATCCAGCCTCTTCAAGCTCGCGATCATCCAATGTGGATGTACTCGGGCCCTAGCGACACCCCTTGGGTCAACCCAGAGGAATTCACCAAGGAGATGGTGGAGCAGTGGCTGCGGAGCATCACTCGAAACAAAGACAACCCCAGGGGGTCCAGGAGAGTTTCTCCATTCGACGTCGAGAACGAGCCGGACAAGGTCTGACCTTTGTTACCGAGTGTATTTTTATTCTGATTCGCAACTGTCCTTGAATCTGATTGATGCCTATTTAAATTCTTGCCTTGCAGATTCATACTGAGATGTACTCGATGCCTAACGGGGAGCAAGTCCAAGAGGGAATAGAGAGCACTGCTGAGAGCGGCGACTGGCAATCCCCTGACGACCATGAGGACGACAGTGATGACTCGGGCGATAGTGAGGAAGTCGACTCACCACCTCGCTCAGAGCGTCGATCCAAAAAATCTCAAGACCCTGCGGGTGGGCGTGGCAAGGTGCTACCTCTTGAGCATGCGTTGGTTTTCCCTTGAAGAGGAAAGGGTGATGCAGCAAAGTAGCGTAAGTATTTCCCTCAGTTTTTGAGAAGCAAGGTATCAATCCAGTAGGAGATAACACACAAGTCACCTAGTACATGCACAAATAATCAAGAACCTTGCAACCAACGTGATAAAGGGGTTGTCAATCCCTTCATGGCCACCTACAAAAGTGAGATCTAATAAAGATAATAAGATAAATATTTTTGGTAGTTTTGTTGTATAGATTGAAAAGTAAAGATTGCAAAATAAAATAAATAGTAAACTAGAATTGTAGATCGGAAACTTATATGATATAAAATAGACCCGGGGGCCATAGGTTTCACTAGTGGCTTCTCTCATGATAGCATGTATTACGGTGGGTGAACAAATTACTACCGAGCAATTGATAACTGATAATATTGATGAAAGTGCTGATGAAGATTCTCCCCCTAAATATGAATTGCCTGTTGTTTCTGAGGGTTATGTTATGGATGAAGAAACTACTAGAGATTTTCTTGCTTGCAATGATAGGAGTGATCTTAAGAAATTATTAGCTAAACTGAAACAAAAAACTCGGAATGCTAGAATGAAATATGATCCTGCTTATGCTACTTCACCTATCTTTGTTACTGATAAGGATTATGAATTCTCTATTGACCCTGATATAATTACTTTGGTTGAATCTGATCCTTTCTATGGCTATGAATCTGAAACTGTTTTGGCACATCTTACTAAATTAAATGATATAGCTTCCCTGTTCACTAATGATGAGAAAACTCGCTATTATTATATCCTTAAATTATTTCCGTTCTCATTAAAGGGTGATGCTAAGATATGGTTTAATTCTCTTGATCCTGGTTGTGTGCGTAGTCCCCAGGATATGATTTATTACTTCTTTGCTAAATATTTCCCTGCTCATAAGAAACAAGCTGCTTTAAGGGAAATATATAATTTTGTGCAAATTGAAGAAGAGAGTCTCCCACAAGCTTGGGGGAGGCTTCTCCAATTACTTAATGCTTTGCCTGATCATCCTCTTAAGAAAAATGAAATACTTGATATCTTTTATAATGGACTAACCGATGCTTCCAGAGACACCTGGATAGTTGTGCTGGTTGTGTTTTAAGGGAAAGAACACTAGATGAAGCTGAAATTCTATTGAATAATATGTTGACTAATGAAAATAATTGGACACTTCCAGATCCAATTCCTGAACCAACTCCTAAGCCAACTCCGAAGAAAAGGGGTGTTCTATTTCTCAGTCCTGAAGATATGCAAGAGGCAAAGAAATCTATGAAAGAGAAAGGTATTAAAGCTGAAGATGTTAAGAATTTACCTCCTATTGAAGAAATACACGGTCTTAATTTGCCGCCTGTTGAAGAAATACATGGTCTTGATAACCCGACACAGGTAGTAAAGGTAAATTATCTCTATAGATATGATAAAGCTGAAATCCCTCCTACTAAGTTTGCTAGCCAATGTTTGGATGAGTTTGATAACTTTATGGTTAAGCAAGAAAACTTCAATGCTTATTTTGGTAGAGAATTAAAACGCAATGCTTATATGATTGAACACTTGAGTGATTATATGGCTAATGTTAAAGGTGAACTTAAACTTATTCGTAAACATGCTTCTATGGTTACCACTCAAGTAGAACAAGTACTTAAAGCTTAGAATGATCTGCTCAATGGATTAAATAGTAAGAAAAATGATAATGCTGTTAGAGTTATGACTAGAGGTGGTAATATGACTCAGGAACCTTTGTATCCTGAGGGCCATCCTAAGAGAATTGAGCAAGATTCTCAAAGAAATAATGTAGATGCACCTAGTCCTTCTAAGAAGAAGAAAAAGAAAAATGATAGGACTTTGCATGCTTCTACTGAACCTGTTATTGACACACCTGAGAATCCCAACGATATTTCTATTTCTGATGCTGAAACAAAATCTAGTAACGAACATGAACCTAGTAATAATGTTAATGATGATGTTCATGTTGATGCTCAACCTAGCAATGATAATGATGTAGAAATTGAACCTGCTGTTGATCTTGATAACCCACAATCAAAGAATCAACGTTATGATAAGAGAGACTTTGTTGCTAGGAAGCACGGTAAGGAAAGAGAACCATGGGTTCAGAAACCCATGCCTTTTCCTCCCAAACCATCCAAGAAAAAGGATGATGAGGATTTTGAGCGCTTTGCTGAAATGATTAGACCTATCTTTTTGCGTATGCGACTAACTGATGTGCTCAGAATGAATCCTTATGGTAAATATATGAAAGAAATTGTTACAAATAAAAGAAAGATACCGGAAGCTGAAATTTCCACCATGCTTGCTAATTATACTTTTAAGGGTGGAATACCAAAGAAACCAGGAGATCCAGGAGTACCAACTATACCATGCTCCATTAAAAGAAACTATGTTAAAACTGATTTATGTGATCTTGGAGCCGGTGTTAGTGTTATGCATCTCTCTTTATATCGTAGACTCGATTTGAATAAGTTGGCACCTATTAAAATATCTTTGCAAATGGCTGATAAATCAACTACTATACCTGTCGGTATTTGTGAGGATGTGCCTGTTGTGGTTGCAAACATTACTATTTTAACGGACTTTGTTATTCTTGATATTCCCGAGGACGATAGTATGTTTATTATTCTTGGAAGACCCTTTTTGAATACTGCAGGGGCTGTTATTGATTGCACCAAAGGCAATGTCACTTTTCATGTTAATGGTAATGAGCATACGGTGCACTTTCCGAGGAAACAACCTCAAGTCCACAGTATCAATTCTATTGGAAAAATCCCATCGATTATTTTTGGAGGTTTTGAATTTCCTCTTCCTACTGTCAAGAAGAAATATGATATTCTTATTCTTGGGGATGTGCATATCCCCGTTGAGGTAATCTAGTGTTATTCAAAAATTCTCAAGTTCCATGTTATTCGGAATGAGTTTGTTAACAATACCTGATCAACCTTGTTAGTGGATTCCTTTTGATGAGCATGAGATGGATGAATTTAGAAAACACAACTCTCTGTACCCTCTTTTAACTTTCTGTTATTTATATTAAATAAAGCAAAAAATAGTAATTTCTGTCTGTTTTCTGAATTATCCATGCAATAAAAATACCCCAAAAATAAAAGTTCTCCAAATGACCTGAAAATTAAATATGTTTTTTCTGGAATATTTAAGAATATCTAGCACTGAAAACACAGCAGGGGGAGCAAGCACCTGGCCACGAGGGTGGAGGGCGCACCCCTGCCTCGTGGGTCCATGATGGCTCCCCTCCACTTATTCCAGCTACCACACACTCCTTCTTCCTCCCACAAACATCACGAGCCAGCTCAAACCCGAGCCGAAGCTCATCTTGTTGCCATTTTCGATCTCCTTGCTCAAAGCACCTCTCACAAAACTGCTTTGGGAGATTGTTCCTTGGTATGTGACTCCTCCAATGGTCCAATTAGTTTTTGTTCTAGTGCTTTATTCATTGCATATTTTTGCTGCTTTGGTGACCCTGTTCTTGAGCTTGCATGTTAAATTTATGTGGTCAAAAGTAGTTTTGATGCATGATATATCCTCTAGGCACTTGTGGGAGTAGTTGCTATCAATTTTGTTGAGTTTGGTTTACTTTATTTTGAAGTTACTAAAAAATTTCAGAAATTTTCAGAAAAAGATGAAGATATTTTTGAGGGGCTCATCGAGCCGAAGCTCGAAGGATAAGAAAAGTGAGGAGGATAAGAGGCCCAAGTATAATCTCCCTCGCACCGCGGAGGTCCGGCCATGTGAATGGCCTTATGATAATTTCTTGAGAGCAGCCGAGATTTATGATGATTTCTATGAATTGGCTGAGAATACAGGCCTCACGGCCTTCCTCCACGACCAACGCAAATAGTATCCATTACTCACCAATATCTTTGTGCAAAACTTTCATTTCCATGCTAGAAGCTCACCACCTACGGTGGAATTTTATTTATACGATGAGCATAAGGAGATGTCATTTCGTGATTTTTTTTCGGGTTTGTTTGATCCCTTTTGAGGGTAGTGTAGAGGAACCACATCGTGACGATGTGGATGGGTTTATTGATACCATTTTTGTAGGGGAAACGAGGAAGGTCTTCGACGCACGAATTACTAGCATACACTTTCCTGTTGTACGTTACTTTGCTATATTTGCTAGTAGATGCTTAATTGGGCGCGGAAACTGTGGAAACCTGAGTGCCCCTGATATTGTTATTTTGTGCCATGCCTTATTTCGTGTTGACACATTTAGTTTGGGCGCTATTGTTGCAAAGCGGTTAAATCTTAACCATACTAAGGGCCCCGTCCTTGGAGGCATCTTCGCCTCGCGCCTCGCTGCACATTTTAACATACCTATTAGGCATTATGAGAAAGAACAAAAATTGCTACCTCTTGTTTATCTAGATTATAAGAGTATGGTAGCACATGATTTTATTGTTAAGAATAGGGAAAAGGCGCTTAAGTACAAATTAATATTTGGTAAAAATCACCCTGAGACTATTACCTTGCCTGCTCCTTCCTTGTTTGATTTATCTACAAGCAAGTACCTTGTTCCGTTGGAGGCCATTCACGCCTACCGGAACCCTACATTAGCTACATAGCTAGAGCCGGAACCACAATTCGATCCTCCACGTGAAGGAAATATGCCCTAGAGGCATTAATAAAGTTATTATTTATTTCATTATATCATGATAAATGTTTATTATTCATGCTAGAATTGTATTAACCGGAAACATAATACATGTGTGAATACATAGACAAACAGTATGTCACTAGTATGCCTCTACTTGACTAGCTCGTTGATTGAAGATGGTTATGTTTCCTAACCATAGACATGAGTTGTCATTTGATTAACGGGATCACATCATTACGAGAATGATGTGATTGACTTGACCCATTCCGTTAGCTTAGCACTTGATCGTTTAGTTTGATGTTATTGCTTTCTTCATGACTTATACATGTTCCTATGACTATGAGATTATGCAACTCCCGTTTACCGCAGGAACACTTTGTGTGCTACCAAACGTCACAATGTAACTGGGTGATTATAAAGGTGCTCTACAGGTGTCTCCAAAGGTACATGTTGGGTTGGCGTATTTCGAGATTAGGATTTGTCACTCCGATTGTCGGAGAGGTATCTCTGGGCCCTCTCGGTAATGCACATCACATAAGCCTTGCAAGCATTGCAACTAATGAGTTAGTTGTGAGATGATGTATTATGGAATGAGTAAAGAGACTTGCCAGTACCGGGATTGAACTAGGTATTGGAATACCAACGATCGAATCTCGGGCAAGTAACATATAGATGACAAAGGGAACAACGTATGTTGTCATCCGGTTTGACCGAATAAGATCTTCGTAGAATATGTAGGAGCCAATATGAGCATCCAGGTTCCGCTATTGGTTATTGACCGGAGACGTGTCTCGGTCATGTACATAGTTCTCGAACCCGTAGGGTCCGCACGCTTAAAGTTCGGTGATGATCGTAATTAGGGTTTTTGTGTTTTGATGTACCGAAAGTTGTTCGGAGTCCTGGATGTGATCACAGACATGACGAGGAGTCTCGAAATGGTCGAGACATAAAGATTGATATATTGGAAGCCTATATTTGGATATCGAAATCGTTCCGGGTGAAATCAGGATTTTACCGGAGTACCGGGGGGTTACCGGAACCCCCCCCCCCCGGGGGGGGGGGGTTAATGGGCCAACATGGGCCTTAAGGGAGAAGAGGAGGGCCAGCCAGGGAAGGCCGCACGCCCCCTCCCCCCTAGTCCGAATAGGACAAGGAAGGGGGGTGGCGCCCCCTTTCCTCTTTCCCCGTTCCCCTTTCCTCTTTCCCCGGTGGGAGTAGGACTCCTCCAGGCGCACCCCTAGGGGCCGGCCGCACCTCCCCCTCCCTCCTTTATACACGGGGCAAGTGGGCACCCCATGACACACAAGTTGATCTTCATGATCGTTCCTTAGCCGTGTGCGGTGCCCCCTTCCACCATATTCCACCTCGGTCATATCGCAGCGGTGCCTAGGCGAAGCCCTGCGTCGGTAGAACATCATCACCGTCATCATGCCGTCGTGCTGACAAAACTCTCCCTCAACACTCGGCTGGATCGGAGCTCGAGGGACGTCACTGAGTTGAACGTGTGCAGAACTCGGAGGTACCGTACATTCGGTACTTGGATCGGTCGGATCGGGAAGACATACGACTACTTCCTCTACGTCGTGTCAACACTTCCGTTGCCGGTCTACGAGGGTACGTAGACAACACTCTCCCCTCTCATTGCTATGCATCACCATGATCTTGCGTGTGCGTAGGATTTTTTTTTTTGAAATTACTACGTTCCCCAACAGTGGTATACGAGCCTGGTTTTATGCGTAGATGTTATATGCACGAGTAGAACACAAGTGAGTTGTGGGCAATATAAGTCATACTGCTTACCAGCATGTCATACTTTGGTTCGGTGGTATTGTTGGATGAAGTGGCCCGGACCGACATTACGCGTATGCTTACGCGAGACTGGTTCTACTGACGTGCTTTGCACAAAGGTGGCTGGCGGGTGTCAGTTTCTCCAACTTTAGTTGAACCGAGTGTGGCTACGCCCGGTCCTTGCGAAGGTTAAAACAGCACCAACTTGACAAACTATCATTGTGGTTTTGATGCGTAGATAAGAACGGTTCTTGCTAAGCCCATAGCAGCCACGTAAAACTTGCAACAACAAAGTAGAGGACGTCTAACTTGTTTTTGCAGGGCATGTTGTGATGTGATATGGTCAAAACGTGATGCTATATTTTATTGTATGAGATGATCATGTTTTGTAACCGAGTTATCGGCAACTGACAGGAGCCATATGGTTGTCGCTTTATTGTATGCAATGCAATCGCGCTGTAATGCTTTATTTTATCACTAAGCGGTAGCGATAGTCGTGGAAGCATAAGATTGGCGAGACGACAATGATGCTACGATGGAGATCAAGGTGTCGCGCCGGTGACGATGGTGATCATGACGGTACTTCGGAGATGGAGATCACAAGTACAAGATGATGATGGCCATATCATATCACTTATATTGATTGCATGTGATGTTTATCTTTTATGCATCTTATCTTGCTTTGATTGACGGTAGCATTATAAGATGATCTCTCACTAAATTTCAAGATAAAAGTGTTCTCCCTGAGTATGCACCGTTGCCAAAGTTCGTCGTGCCCAGACACCACGTGATGATCGGGTGTGATAAGCTCTACGTCCATCTACAACGGGTGCAAGCCAGTTTTGCACACGCAGAATACTGAGGTTAAACTTGACGAGCCTAGCATATGCAGATATGGCCTCGGAACACTGAGACCGAAAAGTCAAGCGTGAATCATATAGTAGATATGATCAACATAGTGATGTTCACCATTGAAATCTACTCCATTTCATGTGATGATCAGTTATGGTTTAGTTGATTTGGATCACGTGATCACTTAGATGATTAGAGGGATGTCTATCTAAGTGGGAGTTCTTAAGTAATATGATTAATTGAACTTTAATTTATCATGAACTTAGTCCTGGTAGTATTAGCATATCTAAGCTGTAGATCAATTGCTCGCGTTTAGCTCCCCTATTTTAATTTTTATATGTTCCTAGAGAAAACTAAGTTGAAAAATGTTAGTAGCAATGATGCGGATTGGATCCGTGATCTGAGGATTATCCTCATTGCTGCACAAAAGAATTATGTCCTTGATGCACTGCTAGGTGACAGACCTATTGCAGGAGCAGATGTAGACGTTCTGAACATTTGGCTAGCTCAATATGATGACTACTTGATAGTTTAGTGCACCATGCTTTACGGCTTAGAATCGAGACTTCAAAGATGTTTTGAACGTCATGGAACATATGAGATGTTCCACGAGTTGAAGTTAATATTTCAAGCAAATACCCGAGTTGAGATATATGAAGTCTCCAACAAGTTCTATAGCTAAAAGATGGAGGAGAATAGCTCAAGCAGTAAGCATGTGCTCAGATTATCTGGGTACAACAATCGCTTGAATCAAGTGGGAGTTAATCTTCCAGATGAGATAGTGATTGACAGAATTCTCTAGTCACCATCACCAAGTTAGTAGAACTTCATGATAAACTATGATATGCAAGGGATAATGGAAACGATTCCCAAGCTCTTCATAATGCTGAAATCAACGAAGGTAGAAATCAAGAAAAATATCAAGTGTTGATGGTAGACAAGACCACTAGTTTCAAGAAAAGGGCAAAGGGAAGAAGGGGAACTTCAAGAAGAACGGCAAGCAAGTTGCTGCTCAAGTGAAGAAGCCCAAGTCTGGTCCTAAGCCTGAGACTAAGTGCTTCTACTACAAAGGTACTGGTCACTGGAAGCGGAACTGCCCCAAGTATTTGGCGGATAAGAAGGATGGCAAAGTGAACAAAGGTATATTTGATATACAGATTATTGATGTGTATTTAACTAGTGTTCATAGCAACCCCTCGGTATTTGATACTGGTTCGGTTGCTAAGAGTAGTAACTCGAAACGGGAGTTGCAGAATGAACGGAGACTAGTCAAGGGTGAAGTGACGATGTGTGTTGGAAGTGGTTCCAAGATTGATATGATCATCATCGCACACTCCCTATACTTTCGGGATTAGTGCTGAACCTAAATAAATGTTATTTGGTGTTTGCGTTGAGCATGAATATGATTTGATCATGTTTATTGCAATACGGTTATTCATTTAAGTTAGAGAATAATTGTTGTTCTGTTTACATGAATAAAACCTTCTATGGTTATACACCCAATGAAAATGGTTCATTGGATCTCGATCGTAGTGATACACATATTCATAATATTGAAGCCAAAAGATGCAAAGTTAATAATGATAGTGCAACTTATTTGTGGCACTGCCGTTTAGGTCATATTGGTGTAAAGCGCATGAAGAAACTCCATGCTGATGGGCTTTTGGAACCACTTGATTATGAATCAGTTGATGCTTGCGAACCATGCCTCATGGGCAAGATGACTAAGACTCCGTTCTCCGGAACAATGGAGCAGGCAACAGATTTGTTGGAAATCATACATACTGATGTATGTGTTCCGATGAATATTGAGGCTCGCGGCAGGTATCATTATTTTTTGATCTTCACAGATGATTTGAGCAGATATGAGTATATCTACTTGATGAAACACAAGTCTGAAATATTTGAAAAGATCAAAGAATTTCAGAGTGAAGTGGAGAATCATCGTAACAAAAATAAAAGTTTCTACGATATGATCGCAAAAGTAAAATATTTGAGTTACGAGTTTGGCCTTCAATTAAAACAATGTGAAATAGTTTCACTACTCACACCACCTAGAACACCACAGTGTAATGGTGTATCCGAACGTCATAACCGTACTTTATTAGATATGGTGCGATCTATGATGTCTCTTACCGATCTACCACTATCGTTTTGGGGTTATGCATTAGAGACAGCTGCATTCACATTAAATAGGGCACCATCTAAATCCGTTGAGATGACACCGTATGAACTATGGTTTGGCAAGAAACCTAAGTTGTCGTTTCTTAAAGTTTGAGGTTGCAATGCTTATGTGAAAAAGTTTCAACCTGATAAGCTCAAACCCAAATCGGAGAAGTGCGTCTTCATAGGATACCCAAAAGAAAATGTTGGGTGCACCTTCTATCACAGATCCGAAGGCAAGATATTCGTTGCTGAGAATGGATCCTTTCTAGAGAAGGAGTTTCTCTCGAAAGAAGTGAGTGGGAGGAAAGTAGAACTTGATGAGGTAACTGTACCTGCTCCCTTATTGGAAAGTAGTTCATCACAGAAATATGTTCCTGTGACTACTACGCCAATTAGTGAGGAAGCTAATGATGATGATCATGTAACTTCAGATCAAGTTGCTACCGAACCTCGTAGGTAAACCAGAGTGAGATCCGCACCGGAGTGGTACGGTAATCCTGTTTTGGAGGTCATGTTACTTGACCATGACGAGCCTACAAACTATGAGGAAGCGATGATGAGCCCAGATTCCGTGAAATGGCTTGAGGCCATGAAATCTGAGATGAGATCCATGTATGAGAACAAAGTATGGACTTTGATTGACTTGCCCATTGATCGACGAGCCATTGAGATTAATGGATCTTCAAGAGGAAGACGGACGCTGATAGTAGTGTTACTATCTACAAAGCTAGAATTGTCGCAAAAAGGTCTTTGATAAGTTCAAGGTGTTGACTACGATGAGAGTTTCTCACTCGTATCTATGCTTAAGTCTGTCCGAATCATGTTAGCAATTGCCGCATTTTATGAAATCTGGCAAATGGATAAACAAAACTGCATTCCTTAATGGATTTATTAAAGAAGAGTTGTATATGATGCAACCAGAAGGTTTTGTCAATCCTAAAGGTACTAACAAAATATGAAAGCTCCAGCAATCCATCTATGGACTGGTGCAAGCATCTTAGAGTTGGAATATACACTTTGATAAGTTGATCAAAGCATATAGTTTTATACAGACTTGCGGTGAAGCCTGTATTTACAAGAAAGTGAGTAGGAGCACTACAGCATTTCTGATAAGTATATGTGAATGACATATTGTTAATCGGAGATAATGTAGAATTATTCTGCAAAGCATAAAGGAATGTTTGAAAGGAGTTTTTCAAAGAAAGACCTCGGTGAAGCTGCTTATATATTGAGCATC
Source organism: Triticum urartu (assembly GCF_003073215.2). Classification (NCBI taxonomy): domain Eukaryota; kingdom Viridiplantae; phylum Streptophyta; class Magnoliopsida; order Poales; family Poaceae; genus Triticum; species Triticum urartu. The sequence continues at coordinate 346,894,607 of NC_053026.1, forward strand.
AAGATCTATAGAGACAGATCAAGACGCTTGAATGTTTTTTCAATGAGTACATACCTTGACAAGATTTTGAAGTAGTTCAAAATGGAACAGTCAAAGAAAGAGTTATTGCCTGTGTTACAAGGTTTGAAATTGAGTAAGACTCAAACCCGACCATGGCAGAAGATAGAAAGAGAATGAAAGTCATTCCCTATGCCTTGGCCATAGGTTCTATAAAGTATGACATGCTGTGTACCAAATCTATTGTATACCCTACACTATTTTTGGCAAGGGAGTACAATAGTGATCTAGGAGTAGATCACTAGACAGCGGTCAAAATTATCCTTAGTGGAATAAGGATATGTTTCTCGATTATGGAGGTGACAAAAAGGTTCGTCGTAAAGGGTTACGTCGATGCAAATTTTGACACTGATCCAGATGACTCTAAATCTCAATCTGGATACATATTGAAAGTGGGAGCAATTAGCTAGAGTAGCTCCGTGCAGAGCATTGTTGACATAGAAATTTGCAAAATACTTACGGATCTGAATGTGGCAGACCCGTTGACTAAACTTCTCTCACAAGCAAAACATGATCACACCTTAGTACTCTTTGGATGTTAATCACATAGCGATGTGAACTAGATTATTGACTCTAGTAAACCCTTTGGGTGTTGGTCACATGTCGATGTGAACTATGGGTGTTAATCACATGGTGATGTGAACTATTGGTATTAAATCACATGGCGATGTGAACTATATTATTGACTCTAGTGCATGTGGGAGACTGAAGAAATATGCCCTAGAGGCAATAATAAAGTTATTATTTATTTCCTTATATCATGATAAATGTTTATTATTCCTGCTTGAATTGTATTAAGCGGAAACATAATACATGTGTGAATACATAGACAAACATTATGTCACTAGTATGCCTCTACTTGACTAGCTCGTTGATCGAAGATGGTTATGTTTCCAAACCATAGACATCAGTTGTCATTTGATTAATGGGATCACATCATTAGGAGAATGATGTGATTGACTAGACCCATTCCGTTAGCTTAGCACTTGATCGTTTAGTTTGATGCTATTGCTTTATTCATGACTTATACATGTTCCTATGACTATGAGATTATGCAACTCCCGTTTACCGGAGGAACACTTTGTTTGCTACCAAACGTCACAACGTAACTGCGTGATTATAAAGGTGCTCTACAGGTGTCTCCGAAGGTACATGTTGGGTTGGCGTATTTCGAGATTAGGATTTGTCGCTCCGATTGTCAGAGAGGTATCTTTGGCCCCTCTCGGTAATGCACATCACATAAGCCTTCCAAGAATTGCAACTAATGAGTTAGTTGTGAGATGATGTATTACGGAACGAGTAAAGAGACTTGCTAGTAACGAGATTGAACTAGGTATTGGAATACCGACGATCGAATCTCGGGCAAGTAACATACCGACGACAAAGGGAACAACGTATGTTGTCATGCGGTTTGACCGATAAAGATCTTCGTAGAATATGTAGGAGCCAATATGAGCATCCAGGTTCCGTTATTGGTTATTGACCGGAGACGTGTCTCGGTCATGTCTACATAGTTCTCGAGCCCGTAGGGTCCGCACGCTTAAAGTTCGGTGATGATCGTAATTAGGGTTTTTTGTGTTTTTATGTACCGAAGGTTGTTCGGAGTCCCGGATGTGATCACGGACATGACGAGGAGTCTCGAAATGGTCGAGACATAAAGATTGGTATATTGGAAGCCTATATTTGGATATCGGAATCGTTCCGGGTTAAATCGGGATTTTACCGGAGTACCGGGGGGTTACCGGAACCCCCTGGGGGTTAATGGGCCTACATGGGCCTTAAGGGAGAAGAGGAGGGCCGGCCAGGGCTGGCCACGCGCCCCCTCTCCCCTAGTCCGAATAGGACAAGGAAGGGGGGGCGCCCCCCTTTCCTCTTTCCCCCTTCCCCTTTCCTTCTCCAACAAGGCAAGAGGGGGAGTCCTACTCCCGGTGGGAGTAGGACTCCTCCAGGCGCACACCTAGGGGCCGGCCGCACCTCCCCCCTCCCTCCTTTATATACGGGGGCAAGGGGGCACCCCATGACACACAAGTTGATCTTCGTGATCGTTCCTTAGCCGTGTGCGGTGCCCCCTTCCACCATATTCCACCTCGGTCATATCGTAGCGGTGCTTAGGCGAAGCCCTGCGTCGGTAGAAAATCATCACCGTCATCACGCCATCGTGCTGACGAAACTCTCCCTCAACACTCGGCTGGATTGGAGCTCGAGGGACGTCACCGAGTTGAACGTGTGCAGAACTCGGAGGTACCGTACGTTCGGTACTTGGATCGGTCGGATCGGGAAGACGTACGACTACTTCCTCTACGTTTTGTCAACACTTCCGGTGCCAGTCTACGAGGGTACGTAGACAACACTCTCCCCTCTCGTTGCTATGCATCACCATCATCTTCCGTGTGCGTAGGAATTTTTGTTGAAATTACTACGTTCCCCAACACCACGATAGTCTGATTACCAGTGGGATCCGGAGGTGATTGCCAACAAGTGGCAATCTGAGGTTTCTTTACAGTACAACCCCAACTATTACTTTGGATATCCGCCAGGCCATCCGTGGCCATAGACCAACTTAGGCCAAAAGCTTAAGCTTGGGGGAGTACGTATTTCTCACCGACATTACATTTATGTTCACACACTCATTGCTAGTTGTCGGTGCTCATACTTTTTCATTGTATCATCCATGCTAGTTTATTTTCCTTTTTATGCTTTCTTCTTGTGTGTTTAATAAACCATATAAAAAACAAAAAAATTAGTTGTAGCCTTTAATTAGTTTATTTTCCATGCTTGTAGTAGTAATTAAAAAGAAAACCCAAAAAGATTTCTCGTTCTTCTTTTGCTTGTTGGGAGCTTTCCCGTGTAAATAGTTTTGTTTCTTTTCTGTCCTTTGGGGGTCGAGAGGAGAAGACCATAATTAAAATGTTTATGTGGCTCTTATATGCATTGTTGATTGACCTGACAAAGAGCCCATATTACCTTGTCTTCTCCCTTGAATTGAATGCTTGCAGATTCCAGCTTAGTCCAATACACGTGCACTAATATTATTATTCACATCGTTCGGTCGTGCAAGTTGATATCCCAAAAGTATAGGGGATCGCAACAGTTTTCGAGGAGAGTATTCAACCCAAATTTATTGATTCGACACAAGGGGAGCCAAAGAATATTCTCAAGTATTAGCAGCTGAGTTGTCAATTCAACCACACCTGGAAACTTAGTATCTGCAGCAAAGTGTTTAGTAGCAAAGTAATATGATAGTAGTGGTAACGATAGCAAAAGGTAATAGTAGTAAAAGTAATATTTTTGGTGTTTTGTAGTGATGATAACAATAGTAACGGAAAAGTAAATAAGTGAAGAACAATATATGGAAAGCTCGTAGGCATTGGATCGGTGATGGAGAATTATGCCGGATGTGGTTCATCATGTAACAGTTATAACCTAGGGTGACACAGAACTAGCTCCAGTTCATCAATGTAATGTAGGCATGTATTCCGAATATAGTCATACGTGCTTATGGAAAAGAACTTGCATGACATCTTTTGTCCTACCCTCCCGTGGCAGCGGGGTCCTATTGGAAACTAAGGGATATTAAGGCCTCCTTTTAATAGAGTACCGGAACAAAGAATTAACATATAGTGAATAAATGAACTCCTCAAACTACGGTCATCACCGGTACGTATCCCGATTATTGTCACTTCGGGGTTAACGGATCATAACACATAATAGGTGACTATAGACTTGCAAGATAGGATCAAGAACTCTCATATATCGATGAAAACATAATAGGTTCAGATCTAAAATCATGGCACTCGGGCCCTAGTGACAAGCATTAAGTATAGAAAAGTCATAGCAACATCAATCTCAGAACATAGTGGATACTAGGGATCAAACCCTAACAAAACTAACCCGATTACATGATAAATCTCATCCAACCCATCACCGTCCAGCAAGCCTACAATGGAATTACTCATGCACGACGGTGAGCATCCTGAAATTGGTGATGGAGGAAGGTTGATGATGACGAAAGCGACGGATTCGCCTCTCCGGAGCCCCGAACGGACTCCAGATCAGCCCTCCCGAGAGAGTTTAGGGCTTGGCGGCGGCTCCGTTTCGTAAAACGCGATGAATCCTGCTCCTCGTTTTTTTCTCCCCGAAACAGAATATATGGAGTCCAGGTTGAGGTCAGTGGAGCATCAGGGGGCCCACGAGGCAGGGGGCGCGCCCCCCACCCTCATGGACAGGTGAGACACCCCCTGACGTGGATCTTCCTTCCAATATTTATTATATATTCCCAAATAATTCTCCGTTGATTTTTAGGTCATTCCAAGAACTTTTATTTCTGCACAAAAATAACACCATGGCAATTCTGCTGCAAACAGCGCCAGTCCGGGTTAGTTCTATTCAAATCATGCAAGTTAGAGTCCAAAACAAGGGCAAAAGTGTTTGGAAAAGTAGATACGACGGAGATGTATCAACTCGCCCAAGCTTAAACCTTTGCTTGTCCTCAAGCAATTCAGTTGATAAACTGAAAATGATAAAGAAAAACTTTTACAAACTCTGTTTGCTCTTGTTGTTGTAAATATGTAAAGTCAACATTCCAGTTTTCAGCAAAGATTATGAACTAACCATATTCACAATAACATTTAGGTCTCATGTTTACTCATATCAATGGCATAATCAACTAGCGAGCAATAATAATAAATCTCGGATGACAACACTTTCTCAAAACAATCATGATATGATATAACAATATGGTATCTCACTAGCCCTTTCTGAGACCGCAAAACATAAATGCAGAGCACCTTTAAAGATCAAGGACTGACTAGACATTGTAATTCAGGGTAAAAGAGATCCATTCAAGTCATACTCAATGTAAACTAACAATAATGGATGCAAATGACAGCGGTGCTCTCCAACTGGTGTTTTTTAATAAGAGGAGGATGACTCAACATAAAAGTAAATAGATAGGCCCTTCACAGAGGGAAGCAGGGATTTGTAGAGGTGCCAGAGCTCGGTTTTGAAATAGATATGAATAATATTTTGAGCGGTATACTTTCATTGTCAACATAACAACCAAGAGATGGCGATATCTTCCATGCTACACACATTATAGGCGGTTCCCAAATAGAATGGTAAAGTTTATACTCCCCCTCCACCAACATGCATCAATCCATGGCTTGCTCGAAACAACGAGTGCCTCCAACTAACAAGAGTCCTCGGGAGTTTTTTTGCAATTATTTTTGATTTGATTTGCATAAAGCATGGGACTGGGCATCCCGGTGACCAGCCATTTTCTCGTGAGTTAGGAGCGGAGTCCACTCCTCTTGAGAATAACCCGCCTAACATGGAAGATACGGACAGCCCTAGTTGATACATGAGCTATTCGAGCATACAAAACAGAATGTTTATTTGAAGGTTTAGAGTTTGGCACATACAAATTTACTTGGAACGGCAGGTAGATACCGTAGACAGGTAGGTATGGTGGACTCATATGGAATAACTTTGGGGTTTATGGAATTGGATGCACAAGAAGTATTCCAGCTTGGTACAAGTGAAGGCTAGCAAAAGACTGGGAAGCGACCAGCTAGAGAGCGACAACAGTCATGAACATGCATTAAAATTAATCAACACCGAATGCAAGCATGAGTAGGATATAATGCACCATGAACATAAATATCGTAGAGGCTATGTTGATTTTGTTTCAACTACATGCGTGAACATGTGCCAAGTCAAGCCACTCGAATCGTTCAAAAGAGGATACCACCCTATCATACCACATCACAACCATTTTAATAGCATGTTGGCACGCAAGGTAAACCATTATAAACTCCTAGCTAATTAAGCATGGCATAAGCAACTATAATCTCTAATTGTCATTGCAAACATGTTTATTCATAATAGGCTGAATCAGGAACGATGAACTAATCATATTTACAAAAACAAGAGAGGTCGAGATCATACCATCTTTTCTCATCTCAATAAGTTCATCATATAATCATCATTATTGCCTTTCACTTGCACGACCGAACAATGTGAATAATAATAATAATAGTGCACGTGCATTGGACTAATCTGCGAGCATTCAATTCAAGATAGAAGACAAAGTAATATGGGCTCTTTTGTCAGATCAACAATAATGCATATAGGAGACACTTTAACATTTTAATCATGGTCTTCTCCTCTCGACCCCCAAAGGAAAGAAAAGAAACAAAACTATTTACACGAGAAAGCTCCCAACAAGCAAAAGAAGAACGAGAAATATTTTTGGGTTTCCTTTTTAATTACTACTACAAGCATGGAAGGTCAACTAATTAAAAGCTACAACTAATTTTTTTGTTTTTTGATTTTTATAAGGTATATTAAACACACAAGAAGAAAACATAAAAAGGAAAATAAACTAGCATGGGTGATACAATGAAAAAGTATGAGCACTGATACGTCTCCAATGTATCTATAATTTTTGATTGCTCCATGCTATATTATCTACTGTTTTGGACATTATTGGGCTTTATTATCCACGTTTATATTATTGTTGGGCCTAACCTACTAACCGGAGGCCCAGCCCAGAATTGTTGTTTTTTTTTGCCTATTTTAGGGTTTCGAAGAAAAGGAATATCAAACAGAGTCCAAACGGAATGAAACCTTCGGGAACGTGATTTTCTCAACAAACAAGACCCAGGAGAATTGGACCCTACGTCAAGAAACAAAAGAGGAGGCCACGAGGTAGGGGGCACGCCTACCCCCCCCCCTAGGCGCGCCTTCCACCCTCGTGGGCCCCCTGTTGCTCCACCGACGTACTCCTTCCTCCTATATATACCTATGTACCCCCAAATGATCAGATACGGAGCCAAAACCCTAATTCCACCGCCGCAACTTTTTGTATCCATGAGATCCCATCTTGGGGCCTATTCCGGAGCTCCGCCGGAGGGGGCATCGATCATGGAGGGCTTCTACATCATCACCATAGCCCCTCCGATGAAGTGTGAGTAGTTTACCTCAGACCTTCGGGTCCATAGTTATTAGCTAGATGTCTTCTTCTCTCTTTTTGGATCTCAATACAATGTTCTCCCCCTCTCTTGTGGAAATCTATTCGATGTAATCTTCTTTTTGCGGTGTGTTTGTTGAGACCGATGAATTGTGGGTTTATGATCAAGTCTATCTATGAACAATATTTGAATCTTCTCTGAATTCTTTTATGTATGATTGGTTATGTTTGCAAGTCTCTTCGAATTATCTGTTTGGTTTGGCCTACTAGATTGATCTTTATTGCAATGGGAGAAGTGCTTAGCTTTGGTTCAATCTTGTGGTGTCCTTTCCCAGTGACAGTAGGGGCAGCAAGGCACATATTGTATTATTGCCATCGAGGATAACAAGATGGGGTTTTCATCATATTGCATGAGTTTATCCCTCTACATCATGTCATCTTGCTTAAGGTGTTACTCTGTTTTCATGAACTTAATACTCTAGATGCATGCTGGATAGCGGTCGATGAGTGGAGTAATAGTAGTAGATGCAGGCAGGAGTCGGGCTACTTGTCTCGGACGTGATGCCTATATACATGATCATACCTAGATATTCTCATAACTATGCTCAATTCTGTCAATTGCTCAACAGTAATTCGTTCACCCACCGTAGAATACCTATGCTCTTGAGAGAAGCCACTAGTGAAACCTATGGCCCCGGGGTCTATCTTAATCATATTAATCTTCCAATACTTAGTTATTTCCTTTGCTTTTTTACTTTGCTTTTATTTTACTTTGCATCTTTATCATAAAAATACCAAAAAATATTATCTTATCATATCTATCAGATCTCACTCTCGTAAGTGGCCGTCTAGGGATTGACAACCCCTTATCGTGTTGGTTGCGAGGATTTATTTGTTTTGTGCAGGTACGAGGGACTCGCGCATAGCCTCCTACTGGATTGATACATTGGTTCTGAAAAACTGAGGGAAATACTTACGCTACTTTGTTTCATCATCCCTTCCTCTTCGGGGAAAACCAACGCAGTGCTCAAGAGGTAGAAAGAAGGATTTCTGGCGCCGTTGCCGGGGAGTCTACGCAAGAGTCAATATACCAAGTACCCATAACAATTCGTATCTCCCGCATTACATTATTTGCCATTTTCCTCTCGTTTTCCTCTCCCCCACTTCACCCTTGCCGTTTTATTCGCCCTCTCTCTCTATCCTCCATCTCCTTCTCTGTTTGTCTCTTTTTGCCCCTTGCACTTTCTGCCGTTATGTCTGAAATTCGGGAAATTATTGTCGATATGGACAATAATAATATCATGAAGAATTCTGATGCTCCTGCTAAAGAACCACCCATCTTACATACAAAAAAAATTCCGTGTTGGTAGTGGTAATATTATTGGAAAAGGAGTTATTCAAGATTTCTTTACTTGTGCCGGTGCTTTACCTTCTATGGGTAGTCCTATCCTTCATAGAACTAGTAGTCTTGGGGATGCTATTGCCATGCTTGTAGTTGAACTTGAAAGACAATTCATGCACATGCATCCTTGCATACAAAGGATTTTCCTAGAATTTTCTAATGTTGAGCATTCTTCTGTTAAGCGTGCCGCTACTATCTTTTTGGCTCATGAGTTTAGATTCATAATAAAAGAGGCCAAAGAAATCTTTGCGCATTATAGGGTGGATGCTTGCCGTCCTCCCATAGAGGCTGTCCTTTTTGATCAAGAAGAAATAATGCGTTTTCAATCTCTAGACTATGTTGCTTTTAATGAGAATCTTAGAAAAAGGGTTCCTACCAATGTTTTATTTGATATAATTTCTGAGCTTAATGATGATTTGGCCATTCGAAATAATGAACTAGGATATTCTCTTGAATATAGGCTCACTAAGTTCTGTCAAAAGAATGCTTATAATGATGAATTGGTTGTACAATACGATGGACCAAAGGAGGAACCTATACCTCCCAAGGTTGATCATGGGGACTTTTGCCCCATTAAATTTAGCCCTTTTGATTACTTTTGCTTGCCTCAAAGAAAACTTGCTGCCGAACGTAGAGAATATGAAATGAGTTTTAATGATCTATCTTACTATTATGGCAATACCTAGATCTATCCTTGCTTTTTATGCCTAGCTAGGGGCGTTAAACGATAGCGCTTATTGGGAGGCAACCCAATTTTATTTTTATTCCTTCCTTTTTGCTCCTGTTTAGTAATAATTTATCTAGCCTCTGTTTAGGTTGTGTTTTTTGTGTTTAATTAGTGTTTGTGCCAAGTAAAACCGTTGGGAAGACTTGGGGAAAGTCTTGTTAATCTTGCTGTAAAAAACAGAAACTTTAGCGCTCACAAGAACTGCTGCCATTTTTATTTGGAAAGTGCTATTTAGTTAATTCTTTTTGCATATGATTAATAGATACATTCCTCACGTCCAGAAATTTATTTTAGAATTTTTGGGGTTCCAGATCTTGCGCTAGCTACAGATTACTACAGACTGTTCTGTTTTTGACAGATTCTGTTTTTCATGTGTTGTTTGCTTATTTTGATGAATCTATGGCTAGTAAAATAGTTTATAAACCATAGAGAAGTTGGAATGCAGTAGTTTTAACACCAATATAAATAAATAATGAGTTCATTACAGTACCTTGAAGTGGTCTTTTGTTTTCTTTCGCTAACGGAGCTCACGAGATTTTCTACTTTGAGTTTTGTGTTGTGAAGTTTTCGAGTTTTGGGTAAAGATTTGATGGATTATGGAACAAGGAGTGGCAAGAGCCTAAGCTTGGGGATTCCCATGGCACCCCCAATATAATCTAAGGACACCTAAAAGCCAAATCTTGGGGATGCCCCGGAAGGCATCCCCTCTTTTCGTCTACTTCTATCGGTAACTTTACTTGGAGCTATATTTTTATTCACCACATGATATGTGTTTTGCTTGGAGCGTCTTGTATGATTTGAGTATTTGCTTTTTCGTTACCACAATCATCCTTGCTTTACACACCTTTTGAGAGAGCCATACATGATTTGGAATTTGTTAGAATACTCTATGTGCTTCGCTTATATCTTTTGAGTTATATAGTTTTGCTCTAGTACTTCACTTATATCTTTTAGAGCACGGTGGTGGATTTGTTTTATAGAAACTATTGAGCTCTCATGCTTCACTTAGATTATTTTGAGAGTCTTAAATAGCATGGTAATTTGCTTAAATAATCCTAATATGCTAGGTATTCAAGATTAGTAAAAAATCCTAGGAGTGTTTTGAATACTAAGAGAAGTTTGATGCTTGATGATTGTTTTGAGATATGGAGGTAATAATATCAAAGTCGTGCTAGTTGAGTAGTTGTGAATTTGAGAAGTGCTTGTGTTGAAGTTTGCAAGTCCCGTAGCATGCACGTATGGTAAATGTTATGTAACAAATTTGAAACCTGGGGTGTTCTTTGATTGTCTTCCTTATGAGTGGCGGTCGGGGACGAGCGATGGTCTTTTCCTACCAATCTATCCCCCTAGGAGCATGCGCGTAGTGCCGAGGTTTTTGACTTGTAGATTTTTGCAATAATTATGTGAGTTCTTTATGACTAATGTTGAGTCCATGGATTATACGCACTCTCACCCTTCCATCATTGCTAGCCTCTTCGGTACCGTGCATTGCCCTTTCTCACATTGACAGTTGGTGCAAACTTCGCCGGTGCATCCAAACCCCATGATATGATACGCTCTTTCACACATAAACCTCCTTATATCTTCCTCAAAACAGCCACCATACCTACCTATTATGGCATTTCCATAGCCATTCCGAGATATATTTCCATGCAACTTTCCACCATTCCGTTTATCATGACACATTCATCATTGTCATATTGCTTAGCATGATCATGTAGTTGACATAGTATTTGTGGCAAAGCCACCGTTCATAATTCTTTCATACATGTCACTCTTGGTTCATTGCATATCCTGGTACACCGCCGGAGGCATTCTACAGTCATCTTTTGTTCTAGCATCGAGTTGTAATCATTGAGTTGTAAATAAATAGAAGTGTGATGATCATCATTTTCTAGAGAATTGTCCCAAGTGAGGAAAAAAGGAAGGCCATAAAAAAAGAAAGGCCCAAATAAAAAAATGAGAGAAAAAGAGAGAAAGGACAATGTTACTATCCTTTGCCACACTTGTGATTTAAAGTAGCACCATAACCTTCATGATAGAGTCTTTCGTTTTGTCACTTTCATATACTAGTGGGAAATTTTCATTATATAACTTGGCTTGTATATTCCAACAATGGGCCTCCTCAAGTGCCCTAGGTCTTCGTGAGCAAGCAAGTTGGATGCACACCCACTTAGTTTCTTTTGTTGAGCTTTCATACATTTATAGCTCTAGTGCATCCGTTGCATGGCAATCCCTACTCCTTGCATTAACATCAATCGGTGGGCATCTCCATAGCCCATTGATTAGCCTCGTTGATGTGAGACTTTCTCCTTTTTTGTCTTCTCGACATAACCCCCTCATCATATTCTATTCCACCCATAGTGCTATGTCCATGGCTTGCGCTCAATATTGCGTGAAAGTTTATAGGTTTGAGATTGCTAAGGTATGAAACAATTGCTTGGCTTGTCATCGGGGTTGTGCATGATGAGAGCATTCTTGTGTGTCGAAAATGGAGCATGACTAAACTATATGATTTTGTAGGGATGAACTTTCTTTGGCCATGTTATTTTGAGAAGACATAATTGCTTAGTTAGTATGCTTGAAGTATTATTATTTTTATGTCAATATGAACTTTTGTCTTGAATCTTTCGGACCTGAATATTCATACCACAATTAAGAAGAATTACATTAAAATTATGCCAAGTAGCACTCCGCATCAAAAATTCTGTTTTTATCATTTACCTACTCGAGGACGAGCAGGAATTAAGCTTGGGGATGCTTGATACGTCTCCAACGTATCTATAATTTTTTATTGCTCCATGCTATATTATCTACTATTTTGGACATTATTGGGCTTTATTATCCACTTTTATATTATTTTTGGGACTAACCTACTAACCGGAGGCCCAGCCCAGAATTGTTGTTTTTTTGCCTATTTTAGGGTTTCGAAGAAAAGGTATATCAAACGGAGTCCAACCGGAATGAAACCTTCGGGAACGTGATTTTCTCAACGAACAAGACCCAGGAGACTTGGACCATACATCAAGAAACAAAAGAGGAGGCCACGAGGTAGGGGGCACGCCTACCCCCCCCCCTAGGCGCGCCTTCCACCCTCGTGGGCCCCCTGTTGCTCCACCGACGTACTGCTTCCTCCTATATATACCTACATACCCCCAAACGATCAGATATGCAACTTTCTGTATCCACGAGATCCCATCTTGGGGCCTGTTCCGAAGCTCCGCCGGAGGGGGCATCGATCACGGAGGGCTTCTACATCCTCCGATGAAGTGTGAGTAGTTTACTCAGACCTACGGGTCCATAGTTAGTAGCTAGATGGCTTCTTCTCTCTTTTTGGATCTCAATACAATGTTCCCCCTCTCTTGTGGAGATCTATTCGATGTAATCTTCTTTTTGCGGTGTGTTTGTTGAGACCGATGAATTGTGGGTTTTGAATCGATAATTGGGTAATGTATCATCATCTATGAACAATATTTGAATCTTCTCTGAATTCTTTTATGTATGATTGGTTATCTTTGCAAGTCTCTTCGAATTATCAGTTTGGTTTGATCTTTCTTGCAATGGGAGAAGTGCTTAGCTTTGGATTCAATCTTGCGGTGTCCTTTCCCAGTGACAGTAGGGGCAGCAAGGCACGTATTGTATTGTAGCCATCGAGGATAACAAGATGGGGTTTTCATCATATTGCATGAGTTTATCCCTCTACATCATGTCATCTTGCTTAAGGTGTTACTCTGTTTTCATGAACTTAATACTCTAGATGCATGCTGGATAGCGGTCGACGAGTGGAGTAATAGTAGTAGATGCAGGCAGGAGTCGGTCTACTTGTCTCAGACATGATGCCTATATACATGATCATACCTAGATATTCTCATAACTATGCTCAATTCTGTCAATTGCTCAATAGTAATTCGTTCAGCCACCATAGAATACCTATGCTCTTGAGAGAAGCAACTAGTGAAACCTATGGCCCCCAGGTCTATCTTCATCATATTAATCTTCCAATACTTAGTTATTTCCTTTGCTTTTTACTTTGGTTTTATTTTACTTTGCATCTTTATTATAAAAATACCAAAAAAAATATTATCTTATCATATCTATCAGATCTCACTCTTGTAAGTGACCGTGTAGGGATTGACAACCCCTTGTCGTGTTGGTTGCGAGGATTTATTTGTTTTGTGCAGGTACGAGGGACTCACGCGTAGCCTCCTACTGGATTGATACCTTGGTTCTCAAAAACTGAGGGAAATACTTACGCTACTTTGCTGCATCATCCCTTCCTCTTCGGGGAAAACCAACGCAGTGCTCAAGAGGTAGCAAGAACCGACAACTAGCAATGAGTGTGTGAATATGAATGTAATGTCGGTGAGAAATACGTACTCCCCCAAGCTTAGGCTTTTGGCCTAAGTTGGTCTATGGCCACGGCTGGCCTGGCGGATATCCAAAGTTGTAGTTGGGGTCATACTGAGATGCAGTAGCTATTGCCTCTTGAGCTGCCGCTTGGAGACGGGTCATCTCCGTCCTCCTCTTATACTCGGCCGCCTCCTCCCTGGTTATAACATATCTCCCTTTTGCCTGAAAGTCAAAGAAAGCAGGAGCAGGGAGAGCGACGTGATAGGTGCGTCGTCTGTCAAAGATTAGTCGGTACTGGGGGAACTGATCGTTCCTCTCAACAAACTGATGACGAACCATGGCCTCATAATCGAAATAAACAGGAGGCAACTCAATATCATACCCACATATGGGTAGACCAAGAAAATTAGCTAGACGGGTTGCATAAATTCCACGGAAGAAATCTCCACTAAATCTATTATTATGCACCCTACGTGCAACAATGGCTCCCAGATTATAATGTCTATCTTCTAATACAGCACTCTTGAGAACACTGTGGTCAGGGACACACATGTGACATGCTTCATCCTTACCATTTATGCACCTACCTATGAAGAGAACAAAATAATGTATAGCAGGAAAATGAATGCTCCCTATGGTAGCTTGTGTTATGTCTCTAGATTCCCCCACAATTATACTAGCAAGAAAATCTCTAAATTCGGATTTGTGAGGTTCATTAGGACTACCCCATTGTGGAAGTTTGCAAGCAGTGTTAAAATCCTCTAAGTCCATAGTATAAGAATTTTCATAGAGATCAAACAGGACAGTTTGAGAATTGTGTGATGATGAAAATTCAAACTTCCTCACAAAGGAATCAGTGAGATAGTGATACTGGTGGCATTTGTCTGCCTCGAAGCTCTCAATATTAGCATTACGCACATATGCATTAAATTCTTCCTTAATTCCCGCTCGATCCATAAAGTCCTCTTAAGGCCATTCACAAGCCCGCACTTGAGCTTCCCTCAGTGGTTCTTCGTCGGCATCGCGCATTGCGAGCCTGGTCCTTGCTTCCTTGAAGGGTCACCTTGGTAAATTTTCCTAAACATATTTCCTCCTCTGAAAAATTTCTGAAATTTTAGTAACTTCAAGATAAAAGTAAACCAAACTCAACAAAATTGATAACAACTACTCCTACAAGTGCCTAGAGGCAATATCATGCATCAAAACTACTTTTGACCATATAAATTTGACATGCAAGCTCAAGAACAGGGTCACCTAAGCAGCAAAAATATGCAATGAATAAGGCACTAGAACAAAAACTAATTGGACCATTGGAGGAGTCACATACCAAGGAACAATCTCCCAAAGCAGTTTTGTGAGAGGTGCTTTGAGCAAGGAGATCGAAAATGGCAGCAAGATGAGCTTGGGCTCGGATTTGAGCTGGTTGGTGGTGTTTGTGGGAGGAAGAAGCAGTGTGTGGTAGCTGGAATAAGTGGAGGGGAGCCACCGTGGGCCCACGAGGCAAGGGGCGCGCCCTCCACCCTCGTGGCCAGGTGCTTGCTCCCCCTACTATGTTCTCAGTGCCAGATATTCTCAAATATTCCAGAAAAAATCATATTTAAATTTCAGGGCATTTGGAGAACTTTTATTTTCGGGGTATTTTTTATTGCAAGGATAATTCAGAAAACAGAGAGAAAAATACTATTTTTGCTTTATTTAATATAAATAATAGAAAGTAAAAGGAGGGTACACATAGTTGTGTTTTCTAAATTCATCTATCTCAGGCTCATCAAAAGGAATCCACTACCAAGGTTGATCAGGTCTTGTTAACAAACTCATTCTGAATAACATGGAACCGGAGAATTTTCGAATAACACTAGGTTACCTCAACGGGGATATGCACGTCCCCAATAATAAGAATATCATATTTGTTCTTGACAGTAGGTAGAGGAAATTCAAAACCTCCAAAAATAATCGATGGCATTTTTCCAATAGAGTTTATACTGTGGACTTGAGGTTGTTTCCTCGAAAAGTGTACCGTATGCTCATTACCATTAACATGAAAAGTGACATTGCCTTTGGTGCAATCAATAACAGCCCTTGCAGTATTCAAAAAGGGTCTTCTAAGAATAATAAACATACTATCGTCCTCGGGAATGTCAATAATAACAAAGTCCCTTAAAATAGTAACGTTTGCAACCACAACAGGCACATCCTCACAAATACCGACAGGTATAGCAGTTGATTTATCAGCCATTTGCAAAGATATTTCAGTAGGTGTCAACTTATTCAAATCAAGTCTATGATATAAAGAAAGAGGCATAACACTAACACCGGCTCCAAGATCACATAAAGCAGTTTTAACATAGTTTGTTTTAATGGAGCATGGTATAGTTGGTACTCCGGGATCTCCTAGTTTCTTTGGTATTCCACCCTTAAAAGTATAATTAACAAGCATGGTGGAAATTTCAGCTTCCGGTATCTTTCTTTTATTAGTAACAATTTCCTTCATATATTTAGCATAAGGATTCATTTTGAGCATATCAGTTCATCGCATACGCAAAAAGATAGGTCTAATCATTTTAGCAAAGCGCTCAAAATCCTCATCATCCTTTTTCTTGGATGGTTTGGGAGGAAAGGGCATGGGTTTCTGAGCCCATTGTGATATCCTGGCTTAATAGGGATGATAGACTACTCATATCAATAAGGAATGCCTTCTTTTCCGGGAGCCCATTCGGACAAAAATTTCAAAGTTAAGCATGCTCAGCTTGGAGTAGTTTCAGGATGGGTGACCGACCGGGAAGTTGCTCCCGGGTGCGCACGAGTGAGGACAAAGTGCGCAGAAAAGACTAGTATTGATCTGCGGGGCCAGTCTAGATCCCACCAGGAGTAACGACCACCGGCGGGTGTGTCCGGAGCGTTACAAGTTGGTATCAGAGCCGATCCTCACGGTTACACGGATGTTTGTGGACAGGAGCATGGTCATGTTGTTCATGACGTTTGTGACCCGTCGTGACACACGACGTGGCACATGTACTGGACTGGATGCACAGACGTATGTGCCAAGAGGGAACGTTCTTGTGGCCCGACGAGGACATCGGTTCCTCTGAGTGGGGGTGTATGTGATAGCCTGGCTTAATAGGGATGATAGACTACTCATATCAATAAGGAATTCCTTCTTTTCCGGGAGCCCATTCGGACAAAAACTCCAAAGTTAAGCGTGCTCATCTTGGAGTAGTTTCAGGATGGGTGACCGACCGGGAAGTTGCTCCCGGGTGCGCACCAGTGAGGACAAAGTGCATAGAAAAGACTAGTATTGATCTGTGGGGCCAGTCTAGATCCCGCTAGGAGTAACAACCACCGCCGCGTGTGT
The DNA here is from genome assembly GCF_003073215.2 of Triticum urartu. Classification (NCBI taxonomy): domain Eukaryota; kingdom Viridiplantae; phylum Streptophyta; class Magnoliopsida; order Poales; family Poaceae; genus Triticum; species Triticum urartu. The sequence goes on from NC_053026.1 coordinate 346,911,465, forward strand.
CCGGGGCGTTACACCCATGGTTCTCTTTCTTTACCGTGCTTCCTAGCAACAAAGTCTCTCTTATCATAACGTTGATTCTTTGATTGTGGGTTATCAAGATCAACAGCAGGTTCAATTTCTACATCATTATTATTGCTAGGTTGAGCATCAGCATGAACATCATCATTAACATTATTACTAGGTTCATGTTCATTACCAGATTGTGTGTCAGCATCAGAAATAGAAATATCATTGGGATTCTCAGGTGTGTCTACAACAGGTTCACTAGAAGCATGCAAAGTCCTATCATTTTTCTTTTTCTTCCTTTTAGAAGGACTAGGTGCATCACTATTATTTCTCTGAGAATCTTGCTCAATTCTCTTAGGATGGCCCTTAGGATACAAAGGTTCCTGAGTCATTTTACCACCTCTAGTCATAACTCTAACAGCATTATCATTTTTCTTACTATTTAATTCATTGAGCAAATCATTCTGAGCTTTAAGTACTTGTTCTACTTGGGTGGTAACCATAGAAGCATGTTTACTAATAAGTTTTAGTTCACCTTTAATATTAGCCATATAATCACTCAAGTGTTCAGTCATATAAGCATTACGTTTCAATTCTCTACCAAAATAAGCATTGAAATTTTCTTGCTTAACCATAAATTTATTGAACTCATCTAAGCATTGGCTAGCAAACTTGGTAGGAGGGATTTCAGCTTTATCATATCTATAGAGAGAATTTACCTTTACTACCTGTGTGGGGTTATCAAGACCATGTATTTCTTCAATAGGAGGTAAATTCTTAACATCTTCAGCTTTAATACCTTTCTCTTTCATAGATTTCCTTGCCTCTTGCATATCTTCAGGACTGAGAAATAGAACACCCCTTTTCTTCGGTGCTGGCTTAGGAGTTGGTTCAAGGATTGGATCAGGAATTGGATCAGGAAGTGTCCAATTATTTTCATTAGTCAACATATTATTCAGTAAAATTTCAGCTTCATCTAGTGTCCTTTCCCTGAAAACACAACCAGCACAACTATCCAGGTGGTCTCTGGAAGCATCGGTTAGTCCAGTATAAAAGATATCAAGTATTTCATTTTTCTTAAGAGGATGATCAGGCAAAGCATTAAGTAATTGGAGAAGCCTCCCCCAAGCTTGTGGGAGACTCTCTTCTTCAATTTGCATAAAATTATATATTTCCCTTAAAGCAGCTTGTTTCTTACGAGTGGGGGAATATTTAGCAGAGAAGTAATAAATCATATCCTGGGGACTACGCACACAACCAGGATCAAGAGAATTAAACCATATCTTAGCATCACCCCTTAATGAGAACGGAAATAATTTAAGGATATAATAATAGCGAGTTTTCTCATCATTAGTGAACAGGGTAGCTATATCATTTAATTTAGTAAGATGTGCCACAGCAGTTTCAGATTCATAGCCATAGAAAGGATCAGGTTCAACCAAAGTAATTATATCAGGGTCGATAGAGAATTCATAATCCTTATCGGTAACAAAGATAGGTGAAGTAGCATAAGCAGGATCATATTTCATTCTAGCATTCAGAGTTTTTTGTTTCAGCTTAGCTAATAATTTCTTAAGATCACTCCTATCATTGCAAGCAAGAAAATCTCTAGCAGTTTCTTCGTTAATAACATAACCCTTAGGAACAACAGGCAATTCATATCTAGGGGGAGAATCTTCATCATGACTTTCATCAATATTATTAGTTTCAATAATTTCATTCTCTATAGCCCTAGCAAGTTGTTCATCAAGAAATTCACCAAGTGGCACAGTAGTATCAAGCATAGAAGTAGTTTCATCATAAGTATCATGCATAGCTGAAGTGGCATCATCAATAACATGCGACATATCAGAATGAATAGCAGAAGCAGGTATAGGTGTCGCAAGCTTACTCAAAACATAAGGTGAATCAAGTGCAGAGCTAGATGGCACTTCCTTACCTCCCCTCGTAGTTGAGGGATAAATTTTTGTTTTAGCGTCTTTCAAGTTCTTCATAATGATAAGCAGATATAAATCTGATACGTCTCCAACGTGTCTATAATTTTTGATTGCTCCATGTTATATTATCTACTGTTTGGACTATATTGGGGTTTATTTTCCACTTTTATATTATTTTTGGGACTAACCTATTAACCGTAGGCCCAGCCCAGAATTGTTGTTTTTTGCCTGTTTTAGGGTCTCGAAGAAAAGGAATATCAAACAGAGTCCAAACAGAATGAAACCTTCAGGAACGTGATTTTCTCATCGAATACAACTCAGGAGACTTGGACCCTACGTCAAGGCACGTAACAGGAGGCCGCGAGGTAGGGGGCGCGCCCTACCCTACCAGGCGCGCCCCCACCCTCGTGGGCCCCCTGTTGCTCCACCGACGTACTTCTTCCTCCTATATATATCCACGTACCCCCAAACGATCAGATACGGAGCCAAAACCCTAATTCCACCGCCGCAACTTTTTGTATCCACGAGATCCCATCTTGGGGCCTGTTCGGGAGCTTCGCCGGAGGGGGCATCGATCACGGAGGGCTTCTACATCATCAAACAAGCCTCTCCGATGAAGTGTGAGTAGTTTACTTCAGACCTACGGGTCCATAGTTAGTAGCTAGATGGCTTCTTCTCTCTTTTTGGATCTCAATACAATGTTCTCCCCCTCTCTTGCGGAGATCTATTCGATGTTATCTTCTTTTGCGGTGTGTTTGTTGAGACCGATGAATTGTGGGTTTATGATCAAGTCTACCTATGAATAATATTTGAATCTTCTCCGAATTCTTTTATGTATGATTGGTTATCTTTGCAAGTCTCTTCGAATTATCAGTTTGGTTTGGCCTACTAGATTGGTTGTTCTTGCAATGGGAGAAGTGCTTAGCTTTGGGTTCGATCTTGCGGTGTCCTTTCCTAGTGACAGAAGGGGCAGCAAGGCACGTATTGTATTGTTGCCATCGAGGATAACAAGATGGGGTTTTTATCATATTGCATGAAACTATCCCTCTACATCATGTCATCTTGCTTAAGGCGTTACTCTGTTTTTAACTTAATACTCTAGATGCATGCTGGATAGCGGTCGATGAGTGGAGTAATAGTAGTAGATGCAGAATTGTTTCGGTCTACTTGTCTCGGACGTGATGCCTATATACATGATCATACCTAGATATTCTCATAACTATGCTCAATTCTGTCAATTGCTCAACAGTAATTTGTTCACCCACCGTAGAATACTTATGCTCTTGAGAGAAGCCACTAGTGAAACCTATGGCCCCCGGGTCTCTTTCTCATCATATCAATCTCCATCACTTTATTATTTCTTTGCTTTTACCTTGTCTTTTACTTTTTACTTTGCATCTCTATACCAAAAACATTATTTATCATCTCTATCAGATCTCACTTTCGTAAGTGACCGTGAAGGGACTGACAACCCTTAAGCGCGTTGGTTGCGTTGAGCTATTGTTTTTGTGTAGGTACAAGGGACTTGAGCATAGCCTCCTACTGGATTGATACCTTGGTTCTCAAAAACTGAGGGAAATACTTATGCTACTTTGCTGCATCATCCTCCCCTCTTCGGGGAAATCCAATGTAGTGCTCAAGAGGTAGCAAGAAGAATTTCGGGCACCGTTGCCGGGGAGTCTGCGCAAAAGTCAACATACCAAGTACCCATCACAATCCCTATCTCCCGCATTACATTATTTGCCGTTTGCCTCTCGTTTTCCTCTCCCCCACTTCACCCTTGCCGTTTTATTCGCCCTCTCTATCTCTATATATCATCCATCTTTTTCCTTGCCTTTCTTCCGCTATGTCTGAATCCAAAAGGGTAGGGGGTTCTCTCCGGAGTTTTAGTACTTTGGACAACCCTTCTGTTATCGCTAAGCTCATAAATACTATGGAAAAACCTACCGGAGTTATCAATGAGAATCTTAATAATTTTGATGAAGATGATTCTGGAAGTTTTCATTATTTACTTGATGAATCTTTGAAAGATGCTTGGTATAGACTACTAAGAATAAGGGCTAGCTATGTGCCTCAATATCAAATTGAAGTCTACTTAAAAAGCTTTTATAATGCCCTTCCTTCCTCTTTTAAGCATGTCTTAGATTCTATATTTGAGGAAGGTTTTCTTGAAGGGGATACCGTAGACACTTATGAAAAAATGAAAACCATATTTGGTCACCCCATGAATGAGAAAGTTGAATCTACATCTCTTTTGCTCTCTTACCAAAATGAATCTATTAAAGAGATTAAGGCTAGTCTAGATACAAATTTCCGTAACATACTTAATCTTTCTTCTACCATTAATAGCCATGTACTTTATCAAAATAGAAGGATTAGTTCTATAGATAGCAAGTTTGCTCTTTTCTTTCCTGATACCAAAGATGGCAATACCTAGATCTATTCTTGCTTGTTATGCCTAGCTAGGGGCGTTAAACGATAGCGCTTGTTGGGAGGCAACCCAATTTTATTTTTATTCCTTGATTTTTTTTTTCTCATGTTTAGTAATAAATAAATTATTTAGCCCCTGTTTGGGTTGTGCTTTTTTTTTAATTGGTGTTTGTGCCAAGTAGAACCGTTGGGAAGACTTGGGGAAAGTCTTGTTGAACTTGCTGTAAAAAACAGAAACTTTAGCACTCACGAAAACTGCTGTCATTTTTATTTAAAAAGATATATTTAGTTAATTATTTTTGCATATGATTAATAGATAAATTCCTCACGTCCAGAAATTTATTTTAGAATTTTTGGGGTTCCAGATCTTGCGCTAGCTACAGATTACTACAGACTGTTATGTTTTTGACAGATTCTGTTTTTCGTGTGTTGTGTGCTTATTTTGATGAATCTATGGCTAGTAAAATAGTTTATAAACCATAGAGAAGTTGGAATACAGTAGGTATAACACCAATATAAATAAATAATGAGTTCATTACAGTACCTTAAAGTGGTCTTTTCTTTTCTTCCGCTAACGGAGCTCACGAGATTTTCTACTTTAAGTTTTGTGTTGTGAAGTTTTCAAGTTTTGGGTAAAGATTTGATGGATTATGGAACAAGGAGTGGAAAGAGCCTAAGCTTGGGGATGAACATGGCACCCCCAAGATAATCTAAGGACACCTAAAAGCCAAAGGTTGGGGATGCCCCGGAAGGCATCCCCTCTTTCGTCTACTTCTATCGGTAACTTTACTTGGAGCTATATTTTTATTCACCACATGATATGTGTTTTGCTTGGAGCGTCTTTTATGATTTAAGTATTTGCTTGTTAGTCTACCACAATAATCCTTGCTGTACACACATTTTTAGAGAGCCATATATAATTTGGAATTTAATAGAATACTCTATGTGCTTCACTTATATCTTTTGAGCTTTATAGTTTTGCTCTAGTGCTTCACTTATATCTTTTAGAGCACGGAGGTGGATTTGTTTTATAGAAACTATTGATCTATCATGCCTCACTTATATTATTTTGAGAGTCTTAATAGCATGGTAATTTGCTTAATAATAATATGCTTGGTATTCAAGATTTGTAGAACTTTCTTTTGAGTGCGTTGAATACTAAGAAAAGATTGATGCTTGATAATTGTTTTGAGATATGAAGATGGTGATATTAGAGTCATGATAGTTGAGTAGTTGTGAATTTGAGAAATGCTTGTGTTAAAGTTTGTGATTCCCGTAGCATGCACGTATGGTGAACCGTTATGTGATGAAGTCGGAGCATGATTTATTTATTGATTGTCTTCCTTGTGAGTGGCGGTCGGGGACGAGCGATGGTCTTTTCCTACCAATCTATCCCCCTAGGAGCATGCGTGTAATACTTTGCTTTGATAACTTCTAGATTTTTGCAATAAGTATATGAGTTCTTTATGACTAATGTTGAGTCCATGGATTATACGCACCTTCCTTCCTTCCACCATTTCTAGCCTCTCTAATACCACGCACCTTTCGCCGGTATCATACACCCACCATATACCTTCCTCAAAACAGCCACCATATCTACCTATCATGGCATTTCCATATCCATTCCGAGATATATTGCCATGCAACTTTCCACCGTTCCATTCATTATGACATGCTCCATCATTGTCATATTGCTAGCATGATCATCTAGTTGACATTGTATTTGTGGCAAAGCCACCATTCGTAATTCTTTCATACATGTCACTCTTGATTCATTGCATATCCCGGTACACCGCCGGAGGCATTCATATAGAGTCATACCTTGTTCTAAGAATTGAGTTGCAATTGCTTAGTTGTAAGAAAAATAAAAGTGTGATGATCATCATTTTTAGAGCATTGTCCCAAGTGAGGAAAGGATGATGGAGACTATGATTCCCCCACAAGTCGGGATGAAACTCCGGACAAAAAAAGAGGCCATAAAAAAAGGCCCAAACAAAAAAATGAGATAAAAAGAGAGAAGGGACAATGTTACTATCCTTTTACCACACTTGTGCTTCAAAGTAGCACCATGATCTTCATGATAGAGAGTCTCTCATTTTGTCACTTTCATATACTAGTGGGAATTTTTCATTATAGAACTTGGCTTGTATATTCCAATGATGGGCTTCCTCAAAATGCCCTAGGTCTTCGTGAGCAAGCGAGTTGGATGCACACCCACTTAGTTTATTTTGTTGAGCTTTCATATACTTATAGCTCTAGTGCATCCGTTGCATGGCAATCCCTACTCACTTACATTGATATCTATTGATGGGCATCTCCATAGCCCGTTGATACGCCTAGTTGATGTGAGACTATCTTCCCCTCCTTTTGTTTTCTCCACAACCACCATTCTATTCCACATATAGTGCTATATCCATGGCTCACGCTCATGTGTTGCGTGAAGATCGAAAAAGTTTTGAAAATGTCAAAAGTATGAAACAATTGCTTGGCTTGTCATCGGGGTTGTGCATGATTTAAATACTTTGTGTGGTGAAGATAGAGCATAGCCAGACTATATGATTTTGTAGGGATAGCTTTCTTTGGCCATGTTATTTTGAGAAGACATAATTTCTTTGTTAGTATGCTTGAAGTATTATTATTTTTATGTCAACATGAACTTTTGTCTTGAATATTTTGGATCTGAATATTCATACCACAATTAAGAAGATTTACATTGAAATTATGCCAAGTAGCACTCCGCATCAAAAATTCTGTTTTTATCATTTACCTCCTCGAGGACGAGCAGGAACTAAGCTTGGGATGCTTGATACGTCTCCAACGTGTCTATAATTTTTGATTGCTCCATGCTATATTATCTACTGTTTTGGACTATATTGGGCTTTATTTTCCACTTTTATATTATTTTTTGGACTAACCTATTAACCGGAGGCCCAGCCCAGAATTGTTGTTTTTTGCCTGTTTTAGGGTTTCGAAGAAAAGGAATATCAAACGGAGTCCAAACGGAATGAAACCTTTGGGAACGTGATTTTCTCATCAAATACAACTCAAGAGACTTGGACCCTACGTCAAGGCACGTAACAGGAGGCCACGGGGTAGGGGGCGCGCCCTACCCTACCAGGCGCGCCCCCCACCCTCGTGGGCCCCTTGTTGCTCCACCGACATACTTCTTCCTCCTATATATATCCACGTACCCCAAAATGATCAGATACGCAGCCAAAAACCTAATTCCACCACCGCAACTTTCTGTATCCATGTGATCCCATCTTGGGGCCTGTTCTGGAGCTCCGCCGGAGGGGGCATCGATCACGGAGGGCTTCTACATCATCATCCAAGCCTCTCTGATGAAGTGTGAGTAGTTTACTTCAGACCTACGAGTCCATAGTTAGTAGCTAGACGGCTTCTTCTCTGTTTTTGGATCTCAATACAATGTTCTCCCCCTCTCTTGCTAAGATCTATTCGATGTAATCTTGTTTTTGCGGTGTGTTTGTTGAGACCGATGAACTGTGGGTTTATGATCAAGTCTATCTATGAATAATATTTGAATCTTCTCTGAATTCTTTTATGTATGATTGGTTATCTTTGCAAGTCTCTTCGAATTATCAGTTTGGCTTGACCTACTAGATTGGTTGTTCTTGCAATGGGAGAAGTGCTTAGCTTTGGGTTCGATCTTGCGGTGTCCTTTCCTAGTGATAGAAGGCGCAGCAAGGCACGTATTGTATTGTTGCCATCGAGGATAACAAGATGGGGTTTTCATCATAGGGGATCGCAACAGTTTTCGAAGGTAAAGTATTCAACCCAAATTTATTGATTCGACACAAGGGGAGCCAAAGAATACTCTCAAGTATTAGCAGCTGAGTTGTCAATTCAACCACACCTAGAAGCTTAATATTTGTAGCAAAGTATTTAGTAGCAAAGTAATATGATAGTAGTGATAACGGTAACAAAAGGTAACCGTAGTAAAAGCAATGTTTTTGGTATTTTGTAGTGATGATAGCAATAGCAATGGGAAAGTAAATAAGCGAAGAATAATATATGGAAAGCTCGTAGGAAATGGATCGGTGATGGAGAATTATGTCGGATGCGGTTCATCATGTAACAGTCATAACCTAGGGTGACACAGAACTAGCTCCAGTTCATCAATGTAATGTAGGCATGTATTCTGAATATAGTCATACGTGATTATGGAAAAGAACTTGCATAACATTTTTTGTCCTACCCTCCCGTGGCAGCGGGGTCCTTACAGAAACTAAGGGATATTAAGGCCTCCTTTTAATAGAGAACCGGAACAAAGCATTAACACATAGTGAATACATGAACTCCTCAAACTACGGTCATCACCGGTAAGTATCCCGATTATTGTCACTTCGGGGTTAACGGATCATAACACATAATAGGTGACTATAGACTTGCAAGATAGGATCAAGAACACTCATATATTCATGAAAACATAAAAGGTTCAGATCTGAAATCATGGCACTCGGGCCCTAGTGACAAGCATTAAGCATAGCAAAGTCATAGCAACATCAATCTCAGAACATAGTGGATACTAGGGATCAAACCTTAACAAAACTAACTCGATTACATGATAGATCACATCCAACCCATCACCGTCCAGTATGCCTACGATGGAATTACTCACGCACGACGGTGAGCATCATGAAATTGGTGATGGAGGATGATAAACGATGGCGACGGATTCCCCTCTCCGAAGCCCCGAACGGACTTCAGATCAGCCCTCCCGAGAGGTTTTAGGGCTTGGCGGCGGCTCCGTATCGTAAAACGCGATGATTTCTTCTCCCTGATTTTTTTTCTCATCAAAACTCAATATATGGAGGTGGAGTTGGAGTCAGAGACGCAACAGGGGGCCCACGAGGTAGGGGGCGCGCCCTAGGGGGGCAGGCACGCCCCCCACACTCGTGGCAAGACGGTGGCCCCCTGGCCTTCATCTTTCGCAGGTATTTTTCTTATTTTCTGAAAAGTGTCTCCGTGAAGTTTCAGGTCATTCCGAGAATGTTTGCTCCTGCACATAAATAACACCATGGTAATTCTGCTGAAAACAACGCCAATCCGGGTTTGTTCTATTGAAATCATGAAAGTTAGAGTCCAAAACAAGGGCAAAAGTGTTTGGAAAAGTAGATACATTGGAGACCGCAAAACATAAATGCAGAGCACCTTTAAAGACCAAGGACTGACTAGACATTGTAAATCATGGTAAAAGAGATCCAGTCAAGTCATACTCAATGTAAACTAACAGTAATGAATGCAAATGACAATGGTGCTCTCCAGCTGGTGCTTTTTAATAAGAGGATGATGACTCAGCATAAAAGTAAATAGATAGGCCCTTCGCAGATGGAAGCAGGGATTTGTAGAGGTGCCAGAGCTCGGTTTTGAAACAGAGGTGAATAATATTTTGAGCGGTATACTTTCAATTGTCAACATAACAACCAAGAGATGGCGATATCTTCCATGCTACACACATTATAGGCGGTTCCCAAACAGAATGGTAAAGTTTATACTCCCCCTTCCACCAACAAGCATCAATCCATGGCTTGCTCGAAACAACGAGTGCCTCCAACTAACAAGAGTCCCAGGGGGAGTTTTGTTTGCAATTATTTTGATTTAGTTTGCATAAAGCATGGGACTGGGCATCCCGGTGACCAGCCATTTATCTCGTGAGTGAGGAGCAGAGTCCACTCCTCTTGAGAATAACCCGCCTAACATGGAAGATACAGACAACCCTAGTTGATACATGAGCTATTCGAGCATACAAAACAGGATATTTATTTGAAGGTTTAGAGTTTGGCACATACAAATTTACTTGGAACGGCAGGTAGATACCGTATATAGGTAGGTATAGTGGACTCATGTGGAATAACTTTGGGGTTTAAGGGATTTGGATGCACAAGCAGTATTCCCGCTTAGTACAGGTGAAGGCTAGCAAAAGACTGGGAAGCGACTAGCTAGAGAGCGACAACAGTCATGAACATGCATTAAAATTAATCAACACCGAATGCAAGCATGAGTAGGATATAATCCAGCATGAACATAAATATCGTGAAGGCTATGTTTATTTTGTTTCAACTACATGCGTGAACATGCGCCAAGTCAAGTCACTTAAATCATTCAGAGGAGGATACCACCCTATCATACCACATCATAACTATCTCAATAGCATGTTGGGCGCAAGGTAAACCATTATAACTCATAGCTTATCAAGCATGGCACAAGAAACTATGATCTCTAATTGTCATTGCAAACATGTTTATTCATAATAGGCTGAATCAGGAACGATAAACTAATCATATTTACAAAAACAAAAGAGGTCGAGTTCATACCAGCTTTTCTCATCTCAGCCAGTCCATCATATAACATCATAATTGCCTTTCACTTGCACGATCGAATGATGTGAATAATAATAATAGTGCATGTGCATTGGACTAAGCTGCAATCTGCAAGCATTCACTAAATAGGAGAAGACAAGGCAATATGGGCTCTTTTGTCAGATAAACAATAATGCATATAAGAGCCACTTCAACAATTTAATTATGGTTTTCTCCTATAGACCCCCAAAGAAAAGAAATAAAACTATTTACACGGGAGAGCTCCCAACAAGTAAAAGAAGAACATGAAATCTTTTTGGGTTTTCTTTTTAATTACTACTACAAGCATGGAAAGTAAATTAATTAAAAGCTACAACTATTTTTTTGGTTTTTCTTAAGGTTTATTAAACACACAAGAAGAAAGCATAAAAAGGAAAATAAACTAGCATGGATGATACAATGAAAAAGTATGAGCACAGACATCTAGCAATGAGTGTGTGAGCATAAATGTAATGTCGGTGGGAAATACATACTCCCACAAGCTTAGGATTTTGGCCTAAGTTGGTCTATGGCCACGGCTGGCCTGGCGGATATCCATAATAGTAGTTAGGGTCATACTGAGATGCAGCGGCTATCGCCTGCTGAGCTGCAGCGTGGCGATGAGCGGCCTCCGCTCTCCTCTCGTACTCATCTGCCTCCTCTCTGGTAATAGTATATCTTCCTCTTGCCTGATAATCAAAGAAGGCAGGAGCATGGAGAGTAATACGGACAACACGACATTTGTCAAAGATTAGTCGATACTGGAGAGGTGATTCGTTCCTCTCGACAAACTGGTGGTGAACCATAGCATTAAAATCTAGATAAGAAGGAGGTAATTCAATATCATCTTCGCGTATGGCTACACCAAGAAAATTAGCTATGCGGGTTGCATAAATTCCACCAAAGAAATCTCCGTTAAATCTATTAAGATGCAACCTACGTGCAACAATGGCTCCCAAATTATAAGATTTATCTCCTAACACTGCACTCCTAAGAATACTGAGGTCAGGGACACACATGTGACATGCCTCATCTTTACCATTAATGCATCTACTTATGAGGAGAGCAAAGTAATGTATAGCAGGAAAGTGAATGCTCCCTATGGTAGCTTGTGTAATATCTCTAGATTCTCCTACAGTTATGCTAGCTAGAAAATCTCTAAATTCAGATTTGCGAGGATCCCTTATACTACCCCATTGTGGAAGTTTGCAAGCAGTGGTAAAATCCTCTAAGTCCATAGTGTAAGAATTATCATAAAGATCAAACAGGACAGTTGGAGAATTATGTGAAGTTGAAAATTCAAACCTCCTCACAAAGGTACTGGTGAGGTTGTGATACTGGCTGCACTTCTCTTCCTCGAACCTCACAAGATCAGCGTTATGCAAATATGCGTTGAATTCTTCCTTAATTCCCACTCGATCCATAAAGTTCTCAGAAGGCCATTCACAAGGACGCACTGGAGCGTCTCTTGGTGGCTCGGCATCAGCATCATGCATTGCAAGCCTGGGTCCTTGCTTCCTTGAAGAACCACCTTGGAACATTTTCCTAAGCATATTTCTTCCTCTGAAAAATTCTGAAAATTTTTAGTAACTTCAAAATAAAAGTAAACCAAACTCAATAAAACTGATAGCAACTACTCCTACAAGTGTCTAGGGCCTATATCATGCATCAAAACTACTTGGAACCATATAAATTTGACATGCAAGCTCAAGAACAGGGTCACCTAAGCAGCAAAATTTTTCAATGAATAAAGCACTAGAACAAAAACTAATTGGACCAATGGAGGAGTCACATACCATGGAACAATCTCCCCAAGCAGTTTTGTGAGAGGTGCTTTGAGCAAGGAGATCGAAAATGGCAGCAAAGTGAGCTAGAACTCGTGCTTGAGCTGGATATTCGTGTTTGTGGGAGGAAGAAGAAGTGTATGGGTGCAGGAATAAGTGGAGGAGGGACACCATGGGCCCACGAGGCAGGGGGGCGCGCCCAGGGGGGTAGGGCGCGCCCTCCACCCTCGTGGGCAGGTGTTGACCCCCCTGCTGTGTTCTCAGTGCCAAGTATTCTCAAATATTCTGGAAAAAATCATATTTAAATTTCAGGGCATTTGGATAACTTTTATTCTCGAGGTATTTTTTTATATTGCAGGGATATTCAGATAACAGACAGAAAAATATTTATTTTTATTTATTTAATATAAATAACAGAAAGTAAAAGTGGGGTACAGAAGGTTGTGCCTTCTAGTTTCATCCATCTCATGATCATCAAAAGGAATCCACTAACAAGGTTGATCAAGTCTTGTTAACGAACTCATTCAGAATAACATGGAACTGGAGAAATTTCAAATAACACTAAATTACCTCAACGGGGATATGCACATCCCCAATAATAAGAATATCATATTTCTTCTTGACAGTAGGAAGAGGAAATTCAAAACCTCCAAATATAATCGATGGAATTTTTCCAATAGAGTTGATACTATGAACTTGAGGTTGTTTCCTCGGAAAGTGTACCGTATGCTCATTACCATTTACATGAAAAGTGACATTGCCTTTAGTGCAATCAATAACAGCCCCTGCAGTATTCAAAAAGGGTCTTCCAAGAATAATAGACATACTATCTTCCTCGGGAATATCAAGAATAACAAAGTCCGTTAAAATAGTAATGTTTGCAACTACAACAGGCACATCCTCACAAATACCGACAGGTATAGCAGTTGATTTATCAGCCATTTGCAAAGATATTTCAGTAGGTGTCAACTTATTTAAATCAAGTCTACGATATAAAGAGAGAGGCATAACACTGACACCGGCTCCAAGATCACATAAAGCAGTTTTAACATAGTTTCTTTTAATAGAGCATGGTATAGTGGGTACACCAGGATCTCCAAGTTTCTTTGGTATTCCACCCTTAAAAGTATAATTAGCAAGCATGGTCGAAATTTCAGATTCCAGTATCTTTCTTTTATTTGTAATAATATCTTTCATATACTTAGCATAAGGATTCATTTTGAGCATATCAGTTAATCGCACACGCAAAAAGATAGGTCTAGTCATTTTAGCAAAGCGCTCAAAATCCTCATCATCCTTTTTCTTGGATGGTTTGGGAGGAAAAGGCATGGGTTTCTGAACCCAAGGCTCTCTTTCTTCACCATGTTTCCTAGCAACAAAGTCTTTCTTATCATAACGTTGATTCTTTGATTGTGGGTTATCAAGATCAACAACAGGTTCAATTTCTATATCATTATCATTACTAGGTTGAGGATCATCATGAACATTAGTATTAACATTATCACTAGTTTCAGGTTCATTACCAGATTGAGTTTTAGCATCAGAAATAGAAATATCATTTGAATTCTCAGGTGTTTCAACAATAGGATCACTAGAAGCATGCAAGGTCCTATCATTTTTCTTTTTCTTCTTTTTAGACGAACTAGGTGCATCTATATTATTTCTCTGAGAATCTTGCTCAATTCTCTTAGGGTGGCCTTCAGGATGAAAAGGTTCCTGAGTCATTCTACCAGTTCTAGTAGCCACTCTAATAGCATTATCATTATCTTTACTATTCAATTCATTGAGCAAATCATTTTGAGCTTTAAGTACTTGTTCTACTTGAGTGGTAACCATAGAAGCATGTTTACTAATAAGTTTAAGTTCACCTTTGACATTAGCCATATAATCACCCAAGTGTTCAAGCATATCAGCACTGCGTTTTAATTCTCTACCAAAATAAGCATTGAAGTCTTCTTGCTTAACCATAAATTTATCAAACTCATCTAAGCATGGGCTAGCAAACTTGGTGAATGGGATTTCAGCTTTATCATATCTATAGAGAGAATTTACCTTTACTACATGTGTCGGGTTATCAAGACCATGGGTTTCTTCAATAGGTGATGGATTAAAACCATATATTTCTTCAACAGGTGGTAAATTAAGACCATGTATTTCTTCAATAGGAGGTAAATTCTTAACATCTTTAGCTTTAATACCTTTTTCTTTCATAGATTTCTTTGCCTCTTGCATATCTTCAGGACTGAGAAATAGAACACCCCTTTTCTTCGGAGTTGGTTTAGGAATAGGCTCAGGAGCTGGCTCAGGAAGTGTCCAATTCTTTTCATTTGTCAACATATTATTCAATAGAATTTCAGCTTCATCCGGTGTTCTTTCCCTGAAAACAGAACCAACACAACTATCCAGGTAATCTCTGGAAGCATCAGTTAGTCCATTATAAAAGATATCAAGTAATTCATTTTCTTAAGAGGATGATCAGGAAAAGCATTAAGTAATTGGAGAAGCCTCCCCCAAGATTGTGGGAGACTCTCTTCTTCAATTTGCACAAAATTATATATATCCCTTAAGGCAGCTTGTTTCTTATGAGCAGGGAAATATTTAGCAGAGAAGTAATAAATCATATCCTGGGGACTACGCACACAACCAGGATCAAGAGAATTAAACCATATCTTAGAATCACCCTTTAATGAGAACGGAAATATTTTAAGGATGTAAAAGTAACCACTTCTCTCATCTTTAGTGAACAGGGTGGCTATATCATTCAATTTAGTAAGATGTGCCACAACAGTTTCAGATTCATAACCATGAAAAGTATCAGATTCAACCAAAGTAATTATATCAGGATCAACAAAGAATTCATAATCCTTATCAGTAACAAAGATAGGTGAAGTAGCAAAAGCAGGGTCAGGTTTCATTCTAGCATTTAGAGATTGCTTACTCCATTTAGCTAATAACCTTTTGAGTTCATTTCTATTTTTGCAAGCTAAAAGAGCTAAAGAAGCTTCTTGATCAAAAACATAACCCTTAGGAATAACAAGTGATTCTTCATCATCACTTTCATCAGTATCATCAGATTCAATATTTTCAATCTCTCTAGCCCTAGCAAGTTGTTCATCAAGAAAATCACTAAGTGGCACAGTAGTATCAGGCATAGAGGTAGTTTCATCATAAGTATCATGCATAGCAGAAGTGGCATCATCAATAACATGCGACATATCAGAACGAATAGCAGAAGCAGGTGTAGGTGTCGCAAGCTTACTCAAAACAGAAGGTGAATCAAGTGCAGAGCTAGATGGCTGTTCCTTACCTCCCCTCGTAGTTGAGGGATAGATCTTAGTTTTTGGATCTCTCAAGTTCTTCATAATGATAAGCAGATATATATCCCAAGTGACTCAAAGAATAGAGCTATGCTCCCCGGCAACGGCGCCAAAAAATAGTCTTGATAACCCACAAGTACAGGGGATCACAACAGTTTTCGAGGGTAAAGTATTCAACCCAAATTTATTGATTCGACACAAGGGGAGCCAAAGAATACTCTCAAGTATTAGCAGCTGAGTTGTCAATTCAACCACACCTGGAAACTTAATATCTGCAACAAAGTATTTAGTAGCAAAGTAATATGATAGTAGTGATAACGGTAACAAAAGGTAATAGTAGCAAAAGCAATGTTTTGGGTATTTTGTAGTGATGATAGCAATAACAACGGGAAAGTAAATAAGTGGAGAACAATATATGGAAAGCTCGTAGGCAATGGATCGGTGATGGAGAATTATGCCGGATGCGGTTCATCATGTAACAGTCATAAACTAGGGTGACACAGAACTAGCTCCAGTTCATTGAGATAATGTAGGCATGTATTCCGAATATAGTCATACGTGCTTATGGAAAAGAACTTGCATGACATCTTTTGTCCTACCCTCCTGTGGCAGCTAGGTCCTTACGGAAACTAAGGGATATTAAGGCCTCCTTTTAATAGAGAACAGGAACAAAGCATTAACACATAGTGTATACATGAACTCCTCAAACTACGGTCATCACCGGTAAGTATCCCGATTATTGTCACTTCGGGGTTAACGGATCATAAAACTCATATATTGATGAAAACATAATAGGTTCAGATCTGAAATCATGGCACTCGGGCCCTAGTGACAAGCATTAAGCATAGCAAAGTCATAGCAACATCAACCTCAGAACATAGTGGACACTAGGGATCAAACCCTAACAAAACTAGCTCGATTACATGATAGATCCCATCCAATCCATCACCGTCCAGCAAGCCTACGATGGAATTACTCACGCACGACAGTGAGAATCATGAAATTGGTGATGGAGGATGGTTGATGATGACAATGGCGATGGATTCCCCTCTCCGGAGCCCCAAACGGACTCCAGATCAACCCTCCCGAGAGGTTTTAGGGCTTGGCGGCGGCTCCGTATCGTAAAACGCAATGATTTCTCCTCTTTGATTTTTTTCTCCCCGAAACACAATATATGGAGTTGGAGTTGGAGTTGGAGAGGCAACAGGGGGCCCATGAGGTAGGGGGCGCGCCCCCCACCCTCGTGGAGAGGTGGTGGGACCCTGGCCTTCATCTTTTGCAGGTATTTTTCATATTTTATGAAAAGTCACTCCGTGAAGTTTCAGGTCATTCCGAGAACGTTTGTTTCTGCACATAAATAACACCATGGTAATTCTGCTGAAAACAACGTCAGTCCGGGTTAGTTCCATTCAAATCATGCAAGTTAGAGTTCAAAACAAGGGCAAAAGTGTTTGGAAAAGTAGATACGATGGAGACGTATCAGTATACTACGTATCCACTGTCCTCACACCATGCAAATCCCAGTACCCTCATTACCAAAAGATAGCATATGCGGTATTCTGGCATCCCAGAAGCTATGACACTACTTCCAAGAGTGTTCAATTACGGTGGCTTCCGAAGTACCACTTAATGATATAATAAATAACCGCGACGCTACGGGCCGGATTGCCAAGTGGGCTATTGAGATCCTACCATTTGACATAACATACAAACCACGCCAGGCCATTAATCCCAAGTATTAGCCGACTTCGTCGCCGAATGGATAGAGGCCGAACTCGCTAAAGAGTACGGCACATATTCCAATTGGGTCATGTACTTCGATGGCTCTAAAATGCTAGCTGGTTTAGGAGCAGGCATTGTTTTAATGTCCCTGACTGGAGACACAGTCCAATACGTACTCCAAATATTATACACAGACTCCAACAATGCAGCCAAATACGAGGCCTTATTGCACGGTCTTCGGATGGCTACCTTCATGGGCATACAACACCTAGAGGTGCGCGGAGATTCAAATCTCACAATATCCCAAATAAATGGAGACTTCGTTGCAAGGATCCAAAGATGGCGGCCTATCGTAATGCCGTACTCAAAATATCAGCTCGGTTCGAGGGACTCGAGTTCCATCATGTGGCTCGAGAAAGTAATCAAGCGGTGGACGTCCTCGCTCGCATGGGCGCCAAGTGCGACCCTGTCCCGGCTAACATCTTTTTGGAAAGGCTCTTCAAGCCATCCGTGGTGTGGCAGGATGAGAGCGGCAACACTAGTCCAGATCCGACTATACCTCCAGATTCCGAACACAATACCGATATCATCGGGGGCTCAGCCACCGAAATAACACCATCAGCCCATCTAATAATGGCAGTAATTTCCCCATGAATTGAACAGTTCTTGGCCTACCTTAATAGGCGAGAGCTCCCTGCAGACCAGAATGAGGCTCACTGCATTTTCGGCGCTCGAAATCCTACAATCCATGACGGATAGCTCTACAAGAAAAGTGCTACCGGAGTCCTTCAAAGATGTATCTTCGAAGAAGAAGGACAGCAACTCCTGGCTGAAATCCATGTTGGCCTCAGCGGTCACCATGCCACGGCTCGGGCCCTTGTAAGTAAGGCCTTCCGTACAGGTTTCTTCTAGCCGACGGCCCGAGCAGATGCACAGGACTTGGTCCAATGTTGTGTCGGATGCCAGCTCTTCGCCAATCAAAGTCGTATGCCGCCTACCGCGCTACAAACAACCCCCATTACTTCGCCTTTTGCGGTCTAGGTGCTTGATATGGTGGGACCCCTTAAAGGAGGAAGCCATAAGAAAAAATATCTGCTAGTCATGGTAGATAAATTCACCAAGTGGATAGAGGCCAAGCGAGTGAAAACGGCCGAAGCTGGACCGGTGATAGACTTTATATCCGTTGTCATGTGATGAAGCTATGTACCTAGGGTAGGGTCATGGATCTGTCCAACATACCCTCCCCAAGGACATCTCTGCAAAGAATCAGAAGCAGTCAAAGAGAAACCATCATCCACTCGACCATGAAGATGTGCTCACTCGACCACCTTGAAGACACTCGACCACCAGAAGATGAGAAGCCCATCACTCCTCAACGGTTGGGGTTTAAACCATAGCTTTATGGACATTTATAGCACTTTACTTCGGACATTACCAGTAACGCTCCTCCTTTATGAACATTGGACCATGTGTAACGGAGGGGAGCTGGGGTCCTGGCGCACTCTATATAAGCCACCCCCTCCTCTGGGATAGGGGTTCGCACTTTTCGTAATTCACACGCATATATCCGGTCGAACGCCTCTGGGCTCCGAGACGTAGGGCTGTTACTTCCTCCGAGAAGGGCCTGAACTCGTAAAACTCGTGTGTACAACTCCTCCATAGCTAGGATCTCGCCTCTACATTCCTACCCCCCTATTCTACTGTCACTCTTATAACCACGACAGTTGGCGCCCACCGTGGGGCCGGTGTCTTAGCGACTTGTTGGAGAAGTTGCAATTTTTCCGATCCCCTTCATCATGTTTTCAGGCTGAGGTTTGGCTGAGGGCCGCGAGATCTGTCTCGGCGCGCTCGTGTTTGTCGCTGATGACTCCGCTTGGCTTCAGGAGGCTCCACTCGACGTCGACGCGCTCCCCGCCCGCGGGGCGACACACTTTCGCGCGTGCGTCCGCGGCGTCCTCTTGTGGCAGCCGTCGAGCCAGTATCAATCGGCTCCAGCAGCTTTCCCCCTCCCTGCGGCCCATCAAAGCAAACGTTCCGGTCGGTCGAGGCTTCAGCGGTGGGTGAGGCATGCGGTGGCCCGCCAGTCGGCCACCCCTCAAGTCGCGGCGATTGAGCCCGACGAAACTCTCTATGGCCTGTTCGATCTGTCGACTGGCTCCGTAGAGACCGCATCCGAGTGCGACAGCAGCGACCCAGCGGCTGAAGTTTTGATGGTCAATGGACCATGCAGTCCTCCTAGCTTCACCCATGAAGACGGAGGCGACGGGAACGGCGATCCGTCGCGCGTTCATGAAGAGTACCACCCCGAACCCCTCTCTTTGCAGCAGAGGGAGGAACTTCGCCGCTGGAACATGGATGCACTGCATATTCCTATAGTTGGAGAAACCACTGAGGCCCAGGCCTTGGAGCAGGCGCGCCTGGCCAATGTCGGTGTCAAAACCGGCGGATCTCGGGTAGGGGGTCCCGAACTGTGCGTCTAGGCCGGATGGTAACAGGAGGCAAGGAACACGATGTTTTACCCAGGTTCGGGCCCTCTTGATGGAGGTAAAACCCTACGTCTTGCTTGATTAATATTGATGATATGGGTAGTACAAGAGTAGATCTACCACGAGATCAAGGAGGCTAAACCCTAAAAGCTAGCCCATGGTATGATTGTTGTATGATGAAGTTGCCCTATGGACTAAAACCCTCCGGTTTATATAGACACCGGAGAGGGTTAGGGTTACACAAAGTCGGTTACAATGGTAGGAGATCTTGAATATCCGCATCGCCAAGCTTGCCTTCCACGCCAAGGAAAGTCCCATCCGGACACGAGACGAAGTCTTCAATCTTGTATCTTCATAGTCCTGGAGTCCGGCTGAAGGTATAGTGTGGCTACCCGGACACCCCCTAATCCAGGACTCTCTCAGTAGCCCCCGAACCAGGCTTCAATGACGACGAGTCCGGCGCATAGATTGTCTTCGGCATTGAAAGGCGGGTTCTTCTCCAAATTCCATGTACCTGCTGAATAATGTCCGATTTTCGTAATGTAGCGCACCTTGGCTTCCACACCCAATAATGGCCGTCTTCCACGTGTTAAACGAATGCAAAAAGTCGGGGTGTTTTTACATCCACACCCCTAGCCGCATAAACGAGCCGCCTATTTAATGGGATGGGGATTCAGATCCAAACCACACCTTCTCCTCTCCGCGAGTAATCATCAGAGCGCCTCCAACAAAGGTCCATTCCAACATGGCCAGCTGTTGCAGCTCCTCCTCTCGCCCTTCCAGTCCTAAACCTGGAGACTGGGAGAGGTGCTCCATCCCGCACAGCGAGCTAGTATCGCTTCAGGCCAAAGGATTTCTCCCTTAGGCCTATATGGTCCCGGTCCGAGCCGGACTCGCCACCTATAATGGCGGAGAGCACCCCCAATCCCTCCAAAGGAGAGCGGGTGTGCCTCGTCCCTTATCTAGTAAGAGGACTTGGATTTCCAATTCATCCATTTCTCCATGGGCTTCTGGAGTTCTACGGCCTCCAGCTGCACAATCTCACGCCCGCCTCTATATTGCATATTGCGGGCTTCGTCGCCCTTTGCGAGCTATTCTTGGGTGTTGAGGCTCATTTCGCGCTGTGGAAGAGGTTATTCTGCCTGGTGCCCCGCTCTCAAGAGGGGTCTATATATCAAGTGGGTGGAGCCGAAGTGTGGCGTATCTCCGGGACCGGATATCTATCCGGAACCCCAAAGAAGGCGTCCGAGGACTGGCCTTCGGAATGGTTTTATATAGATGATGTCCTGCTGCCGGATCCTATCCGGGCCGGTCTCCCTGAATTCAACAGTGCTCCCTTAAAGAAACGCCTAAGATGGCGTCCGCGGAGCTCTCAAAGAGAAGGCGACAGGGACGTCCTTCACCTGATGGGTCGGATAAGACTATTGGCTCATTCCGGACTAACCATGATTGAGGTCATGGCCGCATGCATTATGCGGGGGGTGCAGCCGCTTCAATATAGAGGCCACCCCATGTGGGATTTTAACAGGGAGGATGATGCCACCCGTTACGGTCGTAAGGGGCCAGCCTCAGCTGCCGCTCTAGTAAAGATCTTATCCTCTTTGTACAAGGGAGAAGAGGAGGAATTCCTCCGCGCCAACCCGCAGGGCGGATTTTCTATGTACAACCCTCCGAGTTGGTTAAGTGGACAATTGTGCTTGCTCATCCGTTTTATATTCCCATGCTTAAATATGTGGTCTTCCGATTTCAACACAGGAACCGCATCAGGAAGTAAAGGATATAAACAGCCGTCCCCCATAGCCCGAGGATCCAGAACGATCCCTCGATCCGGACTCCGAAGAGGATCCGGACATATCGGTGGAGCTGATTGACGGGGTGTTTTATCAGCTAAGCAAGGAAAATACCTTGGTGGCCATTACGGCTGATTACCCAGGGTTAATCCCGGCCTCCCAGGTAACAGAGAGCGGAGTCTCATCCCCTTGAGAAGGAATCCATTATCACGCATTTCAGTTTTTCTGACAATTACCGTGTTTTGCAGGGGAGGTTTCCGAGGCGGGAGGCCAAACCTGCGGCGGCTAGCCAACGAGGGGCCGCAGGGCCCCGTGGGGTAAAAAGGAATGTAGTCCGGACTGAGACGCCGGCGCAAAGGTATAGCGCACCCTCTTTTTCCCTGGTGTTATTCCTTCTGGGCATATTAACGTTCGTGCTGTCTTCAAGACGAATAGACCTCGCCGGACTACATCCGGAGAGGTTGCCAATCGCGCCTCCATCAGCCAGGCTCCAACGCCTGGCCCGGAAGTGGAAGCGAACACAAGGCGCGCACCGGATGCTCCTCCGACAGAGGATGCGGACAGGCTGTCTGCCACCAATTCCGAGGTGGAGAGTGCCATGAACCACAGGCGTCGCCGGACAGTTCTTCGCGACGCTTGTTTCTCCCAAGAGACATTAGATGCCTTCAATTCGGGAGATGCGTATCTCCGTGCCGCTCAAAATGGTTTAGCCAGAGCCACGGAGCAATATGTAAAAGACATACGGGTAAGAAAATTTTGGTAAATATATATATATATATACCAGTAGCCCCCGAGACTTGAAACAGTTAGGGTAACTGATTTAAGGATCATTTGTTATGCAGGTTCTTACAGAGAAGAATACCGTACTGTCCCAGGAGCTGGAAGAGTGCAAAGCCCAACTGGAGGCCGCACTAGCCGCGGCAGGGGAGCCCAAAGAGACCCCCTCTGGTAAGATACACTTCGAAAGATTAGTATCTTGCAAAGTGCGGCGTGGGTGTAAATCTGACAAATCATATTGCAGATGGCGCCGGACTAGATCCGGAGAGGCAACAACTCTTGCGCCGGCTAAAGGCCGGTGAGAGTATGTTGACAAGGTGAGGCGGGAGAAGAATGATCTTCAGGATGCCAACACCAAGCTGGACGCTGAACTTAAAGATGTTCGTGGCCAGCTGTCGGACTCTACTAAGGAGAATCAACGGCTTCGACGCGGCATATTTAGTAAGTGCTTAAGCGAATCTTTGAAATAAAAGTTCGGCGAGGAAGTCGACTAACAGAGTAATGTCTGTAGGTATGCTAACGGGTCGTTCCGCAGAGGAGATGCCCGGTTCTACAGGTGACCTTCTTCCCGAGCTCTCGCAACTGCACGAGCGAGTTCGGCAGGCGATGCGAGGCGTTGCCCAAGCCTTATGGCCTTCCCACTCCATGCTCGAGGGCCTTGGAGAGCTTTCGGAGAAGCTTAAGGGAGCTCGGCGGCGCTTCCGGTTGTGGAAGATATCGGCCTGCCGACAAGGCGCTAGGGAGGCCTGGGCCATGGTGAAGACGCGGTACACGAAGTCTGACCCAAACCACATGGCCGAGGTCGGACCTGTGGGGCCTGACGGGAAGGAGATCCCTATAAGCTTAGTGTACGGCCAAGTAGAATTGGCCGCCAAGTATTCCCAGTAGGACTGTAAGTTAGACAGCCTATTAGATGGTATTGAAGAGGAATACAATCAGTCAGAGTGACTATGTAATTTTTAATTGACATGTGTAATGCCTTCTAGTCGGATTGTAGATCGTTTGTCGTTGCCGACGTTTTCGCTTCAACCTCAGGACCTGACGGTCCGGAGTGTGTCCGAATACCCTACCGGTTATGTAAGAACCGGGGTATGCATGGAGACCAGGCGTAGGGGTCATTAGTGCTTTATCAGACTAGTGCCCAACTAGTTATGTTATATTACATGGTTAGTAAGAAACATCTTCCAGAGTGAATAGTTCCGTTAGGGGTTCCTTTCTCTGGGAGGCAAGCCCTAAAGTGCATGTCCGGACTGCAAACGCAGGAAAATCATCTGGGGGCATATATATAAATAAGTAAAAAAACGTCATCTTTTAGTTCACCGACCGAATATTCCCTTAAGAACGCTAGCTTTCGGCTTCACCCAGTCTGAGGTACACATCCGGCTGATCCGGCAGTAACAATCGCAGAGGTGCTCCCTTTACCACCTAGCCGAACAATCGGGAACGTAGGGGTAAGCACAGGAGCCAGGCAACCCAGCTTGGCCAAAACTTAAGTCATATCGATGCATATAATGGTGAAGAAAAGGTACATGCGGAAGTTTGACACATGTGGTGGGCATGAAGCCCGTATAAGTAAGCTTCTGTTAAAGAAGCCCCCAGGTTTAAGGAGCGCGAGTAGCACGTCACTTGAGGAGCCTTTAAGGGCTATAAAAGAAAAGGGGGGGGGGAGGAGAGAAATGTAAGACAGAAAATGTAAAAAATGGACAGAGGAAGGAGACAAACACAGAGTCCGGCGCTAGGCATAGAATCTTCGGAGACGGGCTGCGTTCCATGGGTTCGGCTCGAGTCGGTTATCCGACGCATCTCGCAGGCGGTATGCTCCACCAGTCAGGACTTGGTCGATTATGAAGGGACCTTCCCACTTGGGCTTCAGCTTGTCCTTTTTCTTGTCCGGCAGGCGTAGAACTAATTCGCCAACGTTGTAGTTTTTGGCCCGCGCTTCTCTGCTTTGATATCTTCGAGCCTGCTGTTGATAGAATGCAGAACGGGCTTTTTCCACGTCGCGCTCCTCCTCTAAGGCGTTCAAACTGTCCTGCCAATCGAGCTCGACTTCCCTTTCTTCGTACATGCGCACTCAAGGTGAGTCATGAATTATGTCGCAGGGCAAGACTGCCTCTGCGCCGTACACCATAAAAAATGGTGTGTATCTGGTGGTGCGATTCGGCGTGGTCCACAGCCCCCAGAGTACGGAGTCGAGCTCCTCTACCTAGTGCGTGTTAGATTCCTTGAGGGACCGCACTAATCTGGGTTTGATGCCGCTCATGATGAGACCATTTGCACGTTCGACCTGACTGTTAGTTTGTGGGTGATAGACGGAAGCATAATCGAGCTTGATGCCCATGTTTTTGCACCAGAGTTTTACCTCATCGGCCGTAAAGTTCGTGCCATTATCGGTGATGATGCTGTGGGGGACACCATAACGGTGTACGACCCCGGATATAAAGTCTATCACAGGTCCGGATTCGGCCGTCTTAACAGGCTTGGCTTCTATCCATTTGGTGAACTTATCCACCATGACCAGTAAGTATTTTTTCTTGTGGGTTCCGCCTTTAAGGGGTCCCACCATGTCAAGCCCCCAGACCGCGAAAGGCCAAGTGATGGGGATAGTTTGGAGGGCGGTGGGTGGCATATGGCTTTGGTTTGCAAAAAGCTGGCAACCAGCGCATCGTTGGACCAAGTCCTGAGCGTCCGCCCGGGCCGTCGGCCAATAAAAGCCTGTACGGAAAGCCTTGCTTACAAGGGACCGGGCTGCGGCGTGATGGCCACCGAGTCCGGCATGAATTTCAGCCAGCAGGTTCCGCCCTTCCTCTTCGGAGATGCACCTTTGAAGGACTCCGGTAGTGCTTTTCTTATAAAGTTCTCCCTCTTGGACTTTATAGGCTTTAGATCGCCGCACTATACATCGTGCCTTGCTTTGGTCCTCTGGGAGTTCCTGCCTAGTAAGGTAGGCTAGGAATGGCTCTGTCCACGGGGCGATAACGGCCATTAGTACGTGGGCTGAGGTTGTGATTTCATTGGCAGAGCCTCCGATTATGTCAGATTGTTTGGCCTCGGGCAGTGCGGTTGGGTCCGGGCTAATATTGCCATGTTCCCCTTCCCATACTACGGATGGCTTGAACAGCCTTTCCAGGAAGATGTTGGGGGGGATCGCATCGCGTTTTGCGCCGATGCGTGCCAGGACGTCTGCCGCCTGATTGTTTTCTCGGGCTATATGGTGAAATTCGAGCCCCTCAAACCGAGCTAACATTTTGAGGACGGCGTTGCGGTAAGCTGCCATTTTTGGATCCTTGGCATCGAAGTCTCCATTTATTTGGGATATCGCGAGGTTCGAATCCCCGCGCACCTCTAGGCGTTGAATGCCCATGGATACTGCCATCCGGAGACCATGTAAAAGGGCCTCGTATTCGGCTGCATTGTTGGAATCTGTGTACATAATCTGGAGTACATATTGAACCGTGTCTCCTGTGGGGGACGTCAAAACGACGCCGGCCCCAAGTCCGGCCAACATTTTGGAACCGTCGAAGTGCATGATCCAGTTTGAATATGTGCCGTACTCTTTAGGGAGTTCGGCCTCCGTCCATTCTGCGACGAAGTTGGCCAAAACTTGCGACTTGATAGATCGCCGTGGCCTATAAGTTATGTCGCACGGGAGGAGCTCGATGGCCCATTTTGCAATCCGGCCTGTTGCATCACGGTTGTTTATAATATCGTCGAGTGGTACTTCCGATGCTACTGTGATTGAACACTCTTGAAAGTAGTGTCGTAGCTTCCGGGATGCCATGAATACCGCATATGCAATCTTTTGATAATGTGGGTACCGTGATTTGCATGGGTGAGGACAGTGGACACATAGTAAACCGGCTCTTGAAGGGGGAATTTGTGTCCGCCCGTTTCCCATTTGACGACGAGTACTGCGCTGACAACTTGATGGGTTGCTGCAATGTACAATAGCATTTCGCCGATGTTTGGCGCGGCCAGGACGGGCTTTGTTGCCAATATGGCTTTTATTTCCTCGAGTCCGGCCGTGGCGGCATCCGTCCACTCGAAGTGTTCGGTGCGCCGAAGGAGGCGATAGAGGGGTAGCGCCTTTTCTCCCAACCGGGAGATAAAGCTGCTTAGAGCCGCCACGCATCCGGTTAATTTTTGTATTTGTTTGAGGTCCTTTGGGATATCCAATTGTGACAAAGCTCGGATCTTGGCTGGATTTGCTTCGATTCCTCTACCGGATACAATGAAGCCCAAGAGCTTTCCGGCTGGAACGCCGAAAACGCATTTTTCCGGATTTAGCTTGATGTCATATGCTCGGAGGTTGTCAAATGTAAGCCTCAAGTCGTCTACTAGAGATTCGACATGTTTTGTTTTTACGACCACATCATCCACGTATGCCTCTACTGTTTTACCGATCTGGTTTGCCAGACATGTCTGAATCATGCGCTGATATGTTGCGCCGGCGTTTTTGAGCCCGAAAGGCATTGTGTTGAAGCAGAATGGGCCGTATGGGGTGATGAATGCTGTTGCGGCTTGGTCTGACTCGGCCATCTTGATTTGATGGTAACCGGAGTATGCGTTGAGGAAGCACAACCAATCGTGTCCTGCAGTGGCGTCGATAATTTGATCGATGCGGGGGAGGGGGAAGGGATCCTTTGGGCAAGCCTTGTTAAGGTCTTTGAAGTCAATGCACAGGCGCCAGGATTTGTCCTTCTTTGGTACCATCACCAGGTTTGCGAGCTAGTCTGGATGTTTTATATCTCTGATGAATCCGGCCTCTAATAGTTTGGCTAGCTCCTCTCCCATTGCCTATCTCTTGGGCTCAAAGAAACGCCGAAGGGCTTGTTTGACAGGTTTGAATCCTTTTAGGATATTTAAGCTGTGTTCGGCCAGCCTGCGTGGGATTCCTGGCATGTCTGAAGGGTGCCAGGCAAAAATGTCCCAGTTCTCCCGTAGGAATTCTCGCAGTGCGGCGTCTACATCGGGGTTTAATCATGCCCCGATGGAAGCTGTTTTATTGGGGTCCGTTGGATGGACTTGGAATTTGACTATTTCATCTGCTGGTTTAAAAGAGCTGGACTTGGATCTTCTGCCGAGTGTCACATCGTCCCTGTTTACCGTGGAGCGCAGCGTAGTCAGTTCCTCAGCCACTAGGGCTTCGGACAGTGCCTCAAGGGCCAATGCGGCTGTCTTGTTTTCGGCGCGGAGTGCTATGTCCGGATCACTAGCGAGAGTGATGATTCCGTTCGGCCGGGGCATCTTAAGCTTCATGTACCCGTAATGGGGTATTGCTTGGAAGATTGTAAACGCTTCCCGCCCCAGCAGAGCATGGTATCCGCTACTGAACGGGGCCACTTGGAATGTGACCTCTTCGAACCTGTAATTATCCGGCGTGCCGAACACCACATCTAGTGTGATTTTTCCTGCACAGCGCTCTTCCCGACTGGGGATTATTCCTCTAAAGGTTGTGCTGCTTCGCTCAATGCGATTCCAGTCTATTTCCATTTTTTGAAGGGTTTCCTCATAAATGAGGTTCAATCCGCTGCCTTCGTCCATGAGTACCTTGGTGAGGCGAAAGCCATCCACTATAGGACTGAGTACCAATGCAGCTGGTGCTCGAGCTGTTCGGAATTTAGGTTCATCACTGGCATTAAAAATAATAGTCGTGTCACTCCATGGGTTTATTGTTGCTACTTGATAGACTTCGGCGAGGCTGCGGAGTGTTCTTTTTCGCATATTATTTGATGCAAAAGTCTCGAAGACTGTTAAGACTGTACTGGAGTCCCTGAGGTGGCTTTCTGCGGCCTCCGGAATTAGGAGATCTTCGCCCCTTTTGGCCACCTGCCGAAGTATCCAACATGCTCTGAGGCTATGAGTTGGTGTGGCGTCCTCTGTACTATGAATTTTACAGGGTCCATTAAGCCATCCCTCCAGTACGGTTCCATGCCCTGTAGAGAGTTTTGGTTTTTTGGTTTTTAACCCGGGTGTCTGATGATGATGCACCCTTTTATTTCGGACGAGGTTTCTATTCAGGGCCAGATTGTCCCAAAATTTAGTTTCGGTTTTCCGGGCGCTTTCCATCGCACAGTACTTTTGTACTATGGACGCCAAGTCAGCGAAGCGTGTAAGATCACGACGGCCTGTGGCGTTGAGGATTCCCTTGTCCGTGCAATTATTGCAGAAGATTGAGATTGCGTCTTCCTCGCGGCAGTCCTTTATCCTATTCATAACCAGGAGGAACCTTGCCCAGTAATGATGTACTATTTCTTCGGGCTTTTGCCTGATTTGGGATAGATCACTTATGTTCGGGTGGGTGGGTGGAATTAAGTCCGGAACTTCACCTAATCTAAGACTCAGAGGCCAAGGAGTTTCCGAACTCTGAAGTTTGGATTCTTGGATGTTGTCCAGTGAATCTAGCCCGTTGCCTGATTCTAAGTTCAGGTCTTGAGTTACATCCTCCCCTCCGCGGGTATCCGGCTTGGAGGGATCGGGAATCCGGACGTAGCTAGTCCTTAAGATAGATGAAGAGTCGCCGCACTGTGCCTCTACCACGGCAACGTGATGGGTGACTTGGGGAGAATTAATTTCTCTTAGATCGGGTTTAAGCCCAATCTGGTCATAATCCGTAGTGACCCCCAAGGCGGCGATGCGGTCCAAGAGCTTGTTTACGAAAGAGAGCTCCATTGGATCTAATTGCTCGACGAGTTCCGAGCTGACGTGAAGATTGCTTTTGATGACCCGAGAGGTCACCGTCGGTGCAACGGCCGAACAGGCGGTCATGAGAAAACCGCCTAGCGGGAGAGTTTGGCCGACAGCCAAGGCTCCCTTAGTAACGGCGCCGTCTTTAAAGATGGGAAGAGGCATCCTTCCTGATTGCGACGGCACAGAGGAACTCTCAATGAAAGCACCAATGTCGGTGTCAAAACTGGCGGATCTCGGGTAGGGGGTCCCGAACTGTGCGTCTAGGCCGGATGGTAACAGGAGGCAAGGAACATGATGTTTTACCTAGGTTCGGGCCCTCTTGATGGAGGTAAAACCCTATGTCCTGCTTGATTAATATTGATGATATGGGTAGTACAAGAGTAGATCTACCACGAGATCAAGGAGGCTAAACCCTAAAAGCTAGCCTATGGTATGATTGTTGTATGATGAAGTTGCCCTACGGACTAAAACCCTCCGGTTTATATAGACACCGGAGAGGGTTAGGGTTACACAAAGTCGGTTACAATGGTAGGAGATCTTGAATATCCGCATCACCAAGCTTGCCTTCCACGCCAAGGAAAGTCCCATCCGGACACGGGACGAAGTCTTCAATCTTGTATCTTCATAGTCCTGGAGTCCGGCTGAAGGTATAGTCTGGCTACCCGGACACCCCCTAATCCAGGACTCCCTCAGCCAACTTGGCTGAGCGCACTCGACTGGAGAACCTCTAGCATGCACTCGACGATCGCGCTCAGCAGCGTGCTCCCGAATCCAGTCGACGCCAACTTTTTCCACCTCCGACTCAAGTATACCGAACCCCGATCCAGAATCTAGCAGCAGCTGCCCGGATAGCAAAGTCGATCCAACCTTCCCAGTCAGAACCTAACTGAGGTCTGGTGCAGATCCGAGCCTTGCTCCGGGCAGCGGGAGAGCAGAATACGGTCGTATCTCAGTCGCGGAATAGGATCCATAGCAGATCCGTGGTTGCAGACACAGTTCAGTCGGCCCATAGCCCAAGATCGCCCCTGAGGCGTGAGGGACATGGAGATTGACGAGATCAGTATAGAAACCGTGAGCAGTATGATCACTGAGCCGATCGTGATGATCGTCGTCGAGTGCCCATGCCTCCCCCAAGGAGTGGGTCGTACGTGCCTCGGCAACATGAAGGCAGACGCCCTCACAGTGTTGGGCCAGGTATTCCAGTCGACCCCAGGGAGCCAGGCTTTGATGCGAGATCTATTCTCGTTCAGGGCTTGGTCGACAGAAACAAAGCTCACCGAGAGGGCCATGACAGGGATCTGCAAACCAGCAACAGGGTGCATGTCTTAGGTCCAGAGTGCTTCAGCAGAGCTATCAGAGCTGCGGTGATTCCCCCCAACTTCAGGTTGGCGACTGGAGTCAGTAAGTTCACTGGAGAGTCCAAGCCTGACACTTGGCTTGAAGACTACCGAGTGGCTGTCCAGATTGGTGGCGGCAATGATGAAGTGGCCATGAAACACCTTCCTCTGATGTTGGAGGGCTCGGCTAGAGCATGGCTGAATCAGTTGGCGCCTGGAAGTATTTATACTTGGGAAGATCTCGCCCGAGTGTTTGTCAGAACATTCGAGGGCACTTGCAAAAGGCCGACAGGTTTGACAGAATTACAGTGTTGTGTTCAGAAACCGAATGAAACTTTGAGGGATTATATCCAGAGATGGATCACCCTACACCACACGGTAGAGGATGTGTCTGATCATCAGGCAATTTGTGCCTTCAAGGAAGGTGTCAGGTATTGGGAGTTGAATCTAAAATTTGGTAGGACAGGAAATATGACTCTGACTTGGATGATGGAGATTGCCACCAAGTATGCCAATGGTGAAGAATAAGAACGACTCTGGAGTGGCAAGCACAAAGCAGTTGCCCACGAAGCCGGAGGAGGATAGAAGCGCAAGGCCGAGCCAGCTGCTTCGGGTGAAGCCTTGGCTGTGGTTCAAGGAAAGTTCAAGGGGAAGCCCAAAGGGTCGTGGAACCCCAAGAAAGTGAAAGATCAAGATGGAAATGACGTGTTGGATCTGCCGTGCCATATCCACACCAAAAAGATGAAGAGGGTAATTTCATTTACCCGAAGCACACCACTCGGCAGTGTCGGCTCCTAATCCAGCAATTCCGAGAGAAACAGCCCAAGGAAAAGGAGAAGGAAGCAGACAAGGCTGAGGATGAGGAAGGGGACGGTGATGGTTATCCCCATGTGAATTCCACTCTGATGATTTTTGCTGACGTTGAGAGCAAAAGTCGATTGAAAGTCATCAATAGAGAAGTGAACATGGTCGCCCCGGCGACACCCAGTTACTTGAAGTGGTCACAGACTGCCATTACATTCGACCAATCTGATCATCCATCACACATAGCCACCCCTGGGAGGCAAGCACTGGTGGTCGACCCGGTGGTCGAAGGCACTCGACTGACAAAGATCCTGATGGACGGTGGCAGTGGCCTGAACATACTGTATGCAGAGACGTTGAAGGGAATGGGCATTCCGATGTCCAGACTCAGTGAAAGCAATATGAGTTTCCATGGGGTCATTCCAGGCAAGAAGGCCGCATCCCTCGGTCAGATTGCACTCGACGTGGTTTTCAGTGATTCCAAAAATTACCGCAAAGAAAAGTTGACATTTGAAGTTGTGGATTTCTAGACTTCTTATCATGCAATTCTGGGCAGGCCAGCTTATGCGCGATTTATGGCTCGACCTTGTTACGTGTACCTCAAATTGAAGATGCCTGGTCCCAAAGGGGTGATCACTATCTCTGGTAATCGGAAGAAGGCAAAAGAGTGCTTCCAGAAGGGCTCAAAGATCGCCGATGCTCAGATGGCCATGGTAGAATTGCAAGAATACCAGAAAAATGCAGATCCGAGTGATTTATTGCGAGCCAAGAAGCCAGCCACTGATTCAGCATTCCAGTCGTCCGATGAAACGAAGTCGATTCACATTCACCCGACAGATCCCAATGCTGCTCCGACTCACATTTCAACCACACTCGACTCCAAATAGGAAGAAGCGCCCATCCAGTTCCTCCGTGAGAACTGGGACATCTTTGCATGGAAGCCTTCTGACATGCCGGGTGTTCCCAGGGGACTGGCTGAGCATCATTTGCGAGTCGACCCAAAAGTGAAACCAGTCAAAGAACATCTTCGACGGTTCGCCGTACAGAAGAGAAAGGCAATCGGTGAAGAGGTGGCTCGGCTTTTGGCAGCTAAGTTTATCCGAGAGATTTACCACTCCGAGTGGTTAGCCAATGTTGTCATGGTCCCAAACAAGGATGACTCACTTTGCATGTGCATTGATTTCAAGCATATCAATCGGTTCTGCCCGAAAGATCACTTTCCTCTCCCTCGCATCGACCAGATAGTCGACTCGACTACAGGGTGCGAGTGTTTGTCCTTTTTGGACGCCTACTCCGGGTACCACCAGATCCGTCTGTACGGACCCGACAAGATAAAGACAACTTTTATCACCCCGTTTGGGTGCTTCTGTTATGTCACAATGCCATTCGCTCTGAATAACGCTGGAGCCACATTCATGCGGATGATTCAGAAGTGCCTGCTCACTCAGATCAGTCGAAATGTGGATGACATTGTGGTCAAGTCACGTAAAGCTTCCGACCTACTGACTGACCTTGCTGAAACCTTTGCCAGCCTCAGAAGATATGATATCAAGCTCAATCCATTAAAGTGCACGTTTGGAGTTCCAGGCGGAAAATTACTCGGTTTCCTTGTTTCCGAACGAGGAATCGATGCTAACCCAGAGAAAGTGGGTGCTATACTCCGAATGAAACGCCCTGTGCGTGTGCGTGATGTCCAGAAGCTTACTGGTTGCTTGGCCGCCCTAAATCGATTCATTTCTCGCCTCGGTGAAAAGGCGCTGCCTCTTTACCGACTGATGAAGAAATCAGATAAGTTCGAGTGGACCCCAGAAGCTGACGCAACATTTGCAGAGCTAAAAGCCCTGCTTTCCACCCAGCCGGTACTTGCTGCTCCAATCAGCGAAGAGCCTCTACTGCTTTATATAGCAGCCACTGGACAAGTCGTCAGTACAGTACTTACGGTCAAACGGGAAGAAGAAGGAAAAGCTTATAAAGTTCAGCGCCCAATTTATTATATTTCTGAAGTCTTGACTCCGTCAAAGCAGAGATATCCGCACTATCAGAAGCTTGTCTATGGGATTTACATGACGACGAAGAAGGTTGCACACTATTTCTCTGATCACTCTGTTACAGTCGTCAGCGACGCTCCATTGTCAGAGATTCTGCACAACAGAGATGCAACTGGTCGAGTGGCAAAATGGGCGATTGAACTCCTTCCCTTGGATATCAAGTTTGAGGCAAAGAAAGCTATCAAGTCCCAAGCAATAGCAGATTTCCTCGCCGAGTGGATCGAACAGCAACTGCCGACTCAAGTTCACTCGGAGCACTGGACCATGTTCTTTGACGGATCCAAAATGCTGAATGGTTCTGGTGCTGGGGTAGTACTGGTATCCCCCCGAGGAGACAGGCTCAGATATGTCCTCCAGATTCACTTTGATTCCTCCAACAACGAAGCAGAATATGAAGCACTCATGTATGGATTGTGTATGGCCATCTCACTCGGCGTCCGTGGCCTCATGGTCTACGGCGACTCAGATTTGGTAGTCAATCAAGTGATGAAGGAGTGGGACGTCAGAAGCCCAGCCATGACTGGTTACTGCAATGCGGTGAGGAAGCTGGAAAAGAAGTTTGAGGGGTTAGAGCTCCATCACATACCCGGACTGAAAAATCAAGCAGCCGATGACTTGGCAAAGATAGGTTCCAAGAGAGAAGCCATTCCCAGCAATGTGTTTTTGGAGCATATTCACACGCCGACAGTTCAGGAAGATCCTTTTACTGAAGAGCCCCCGCAGCCTAAGAGCGCAATAGACCCGACTGAAGTCGAGGTCCCAGCCGTGGTCGACCTGATCATGGAAATTCTGGCCATTACTCCCGACTGGACAGTGCCGTACATTGCGTACATCCTCAGGAAAGAACTCCCAGAGGAT
Organism: Triticum urartu; assembly: GCF_003073215.2. Classification (NCBI taxonomy): domain Eukaryota; kingdom Viridiplantae; phylum Streptophyta; class Magnoliopsida; order Poales; family Poaceae; genus Triticum; species Triticum urartu. Next base: position 346,945,810 of record NC_053026.1, read on the forward strand.
GAGGAAGAGGCTCGACAGATCGTCCGTCGATCCAAGGCATTTACTGTGATAAGAGGACATCTGTTCAGGGAAAGCGTGACTGGAGTCGGTCAGAAATGCATAACACCAGAAGAAGGTCGAATGATCCTCAATGACATCCACTCGGGGACCTGTGGTCACCATGCGTCCTCTCGGGCCATCGTGGCTAAAGCATACCGAGCTGGATTCTATTGGCCACGAGCAAATGAAATGGCGAAAAGATATAGTCGACAGATGTGAAGGCTGCTAGTTTTACTCCGACATGTCTCACAAGCCAGTGTCAGCCCTGAAGACCATCCCCCTCATCTGGCCCTTTGCTGTTTGGGGACTAGATATGGTTGGACCACTGAGAACTGGCAGGAGAGGCTTCACTCATGTGCTCGTTGCAGTCGACAAGTTTACCAAATGGAACAAAGCTAAACCTATCAAGAACATTGAGGCCAGCACCGCTGTCAGTTTTATCAGAGAATTGACATTCAGATATGGAGTTCCACACAACATCATCACGGACAACGGGTCGAACTTCGATTCTGATGAGTTTAGAGCTTTCTGCGCTTCTCAAGGCACACGAGTAGACTATGCTTCAGTAGCTCACCCGTAGTCGAACAGACAAGCAGAAAGAGCCAATGGCCTAATTCTCAAAGGACTGAAACCCCGACTGATGCGTGATCTCAAACATGCAGCAGGCGCTTGGGTTGATGAACTTCCGTCAGTTCTGTGGGGTTCAAGGACAACTCCTAATCGTTCGACCGGACGAACTCCTTTCTTCTTAGTCTATGGAGCCGAAGCTGTTCTGCCAAGTGACCTGTTCCACAATGCACCTGAGTCGAGCTCTTCTCCGAAGAGGAAGCAGAGCAGGCCCGGCAAGATTCTGTCGATCTCTTAGAGGAGGAAAGAGAGATGGAATTTATCCGTTCGACCATTTATCAACAAGACTTGCGTCGATTCCACGCTAGAAATGTGAGGGGTCGAGCCTTTCAAGAAGGAGACCCGGTTCTTTGAGTGGATCAACAGAAACCGCACAAGCTCGCCCCGACTTGGGAAGGCCCCTTCATCATCACCAAAGTTCTCCACAGCGGAGCATACCATCTTTACAGTATTGAGCATCAGAAAGACGAGCCACAGGCTTGGAACGCGGAGCTGCTCCGCCCCTTTTATACTTAAGCACTCGTTCGAATAAAGTGTAATAACAAACACCTTTGTAATTTGTTTATCAAAGACAAGAGCTTACGGTCCTCTCATACGATTGTTGTTGTTCTTATTTACTTCTGAAATCCCCCAGTGGGTGGGCTTAGTTGCGAATCCGTTTCGCCTAAGTGCGAAAGAAAATCCTACTGAGTGGAGAGCAATCCTCCCACTCGGGGGCTTAGCTGCAGTCCAGTACTCGCCTAAGTTCTCTCACTCAGAGATTTAGCTGCAGTTTGGTACTCGCCTAAGTTCAAAAGAAAATCCTACCGAGTGGAGAGCAATCCTCCCACTCGGGAGCTTAGCTGCAGTCCAGTACTCGCCTAAGTTCTCTCACTCGGAGACTTAGCTGTAGTCTGGTACTCGCCTAAGTTTGAAAAATCCTACCGAGTGGAGAGCAATCCTCCCACTCGGGGGCTTAGCTGCAGTCCAGCACTCGCCTAAGTTCTCTCACTCGGAGGCTTAGCTACAGTCCAGTACTCGCCTAAGTTTGAAAAATCCTACCGAGTGAAGAGCAATCCTCCCACTCGGGGGCTTAGCTGCAGTCCAGCACTCGCCTAAGTTCTCTCACTCGGAGGCTTAGCTGCAGTCTAGTACTCGCCTAAGTTTGAAAAATCCTACCAAGTGGAGAGCAATCCTCCCACTCAGGGGCTTAGCTGCAGTCTAGTACTCGCCTAAGTTCTCTCACTCGGAGACTTAGCTGCAGTCTGGTACTCGCCTAAGTTTGAAAAATCCTACCGAGTGGAGAGCAATCCTCCCACTCGGGGGCTTAGCTGCAGTCCAGCACTCGCCTAAGTTCTCTCACTCGGAGGCTTAGCTGCAGTCCAGTACTCGCCTAAGTTTGAAAAATCCTACCGAGTGGAGAGCAATCCTCCCACTCGGGGGCTTAGCTGCAGTCCAGCACTCGCCTAAGTTCTCTCACTCGGAGGCTTAGCTGCAGTCCAGTACTCGCCTAAGTTTGAAAAATCCTACCGAGTGGAGAGCAATCCTCCCACTCGGGGGCTTAGCTGCAGTCCAGCACTCACCTAAGTTCTCTCACTCGGAGGCTTAGCTGCAGTCCAGTACTCGCCTAAGTTTGAAAAATCCTACCGAGTGGATAGCAATCCTCCAACTCGGGGGCTTAGCTGCAGTCCAGCACTCGCCTAAGTTCTCTCACTCGGAGGCTTAGCTGCAGTCCAGTACTCGCCTAAGTTTTAAAAATCCTACCGAGTGGAGAGCAATCCTCCCACTCGGGGGCTTAGCTGCAGTCCAGCACTTGCCTAAGTTCTCTCACCCGGAGGCTTAGCTGCAGTCTAGTACTCGCCTAAGTTTGAAAAATCCTATCGAGTGGAGAGCAATCCTTCCACTCGGCGGCTTAGCTGCAGTCCAGTACTCGCCTAAGTTCTCTCACTCGGAGGCTTAGCTGTAGTCCAGTACTCGCCTAAGTTTGAAAAATCCTATCGAGTGGAGAGCAATCCTTCCACTCGGGGGCTTAGCTGCAATCCAGTACTCGCCTAAGTTCTCTCACTCGGAGGCTTAGCTGCAGTCCAATACTCGCCTAAGTTTGAAAAAATCCTGCCGAGTGGAGAGCAATCCTCCCACTCGGGGGCTTAGCTGCAGTCCAGTACTCGCCTAAGTCCTCCCACTTGGAGGCTTAGATGCAGTCCAATACTCGCCTAAGTTTGAAAAAATCCTACCGAGTGGAGAGCAATCCTCCCACTCGGGGGCTTAGCTGCAGTCCAGTACTCGCCTAAGTTCGAAACATACCCCTATCCGCAAGGACGACAAGGTGCAGGTCGACTGCAACCTTCTCCTTTGGAGCTACGACACAAGTACAACATACGCTCCATCCCTATCCGCAAGGACGACGAGGTGTAGGTCGACTGCAACCTTCTCCTTCAGAGCTATGGCACAAGTACAACATACGCTCCATCCCTATCCGCAAGGACGACGAGGTGCAGGTCGACTGCAACCTTCTCCTTTGGAGCTACGACACAAGTACAACGTGCGCTGCATCCCTATCCGCAAGGACGACAAGGTGCAGGTCGACTGCAACCTTCTCCTTCGGAGCTACAGCACAAGTACAACGTATGCTCCATCCATATCCGCAAGGACGACGAGGTGCAGGTCGACTGCAACCTTCTCCTTCGGAGCTATGGCACAAGTACAACGTGCGCTCCATCCCTATCCGCAAGGACGACGAGGTGCATGTCGACTGCAACCTTCTCCTTCGGAGCTACGGCACAAGTACAACGTGCGCTCTATCCATATCCGCAAGGACGATGAGGGGCAGGTCGACTGCAACCTTCTCCTTCGGAGCTACGACACAAGTACAACGTGCGCTCCATCCCTATCCGCAAGGACGACGAAGCGCATGTCGACTGGAGCCACCACTTCAGAGCTGCATCTCCAGCGCAAAGACTATTCCGAGCAGTGAACAAAGTCCATTCGAAGGCAAAACACAAGCACATTCGGAGATAAACCAAATTTGGATAAATCCTAAAGTTCCAAGCAGCAAATGAAAAGTATTCAGGCATCAAGCCCGAAGGAGTTTAATGGTTACAGCAATCACTCGGCATTCCGAGGCAAATTTAAAGTAGATTCAAGTCTCATAAGTTTGTTCACTCGGCAGGAGGAGGGCTGGCAGGCTCCACGAATGAATCCAGGTCGATCCCATCATTGATCCGAGTAGCAGCAGCAATGAAAGTCTCCATGAAGGACTGGAAGTCATGCTTTTTGGTGTTAGCGACTTTGATCACAGCCAGCTTGTCTTCACGAGCCTCCTTGCAATGGACTCGCACCAAGGACAACGCCACGTCAGCACCACACCGGGCGAAGGACTTCTTCCATTCTTGCACTCGGTCAGGGATCTCGTTCAGTCGAGCCATCAGGGATTCCAGGTCATTTTGAAGCGTCGCCCTCGGCCAAAGCGATGAGTCGATTCGGGAGACTGCCTCCTTCAGGCGCACGAGGTAGCTTGTGGCGCTGGCGATACGGGACTCCAGTCGGAGCACGTTCATTGCAGTTTCGTTGCAAACTGGAGAAGCGATAGGGTCCAGACTCGTCTCGACCTTTCCAGTTTCCTCGTCGAAGGCTTGGCAGAATTCTGCAGCCAAAAATTAGTGAGTCGACCGAGCAAGATCCGATCGCAAGCATCAACCTAGCCGGTTTAAAAGAATAACCTTCCAGCGTGAGATAGAGTTTCTTGGCAAGAGTCCTCAGATAAGCTTTCGTGGCATTCCTCTTGCGGATCGCAGACTCCAGCTTTTCGTTCAGGGCAACCTTGTCCTTCTTCAGACTAGTCACTTCACGGTTAGCTTCATTGAGACAAGATTTCAGTTTGTTCACCTCCCCTTCCAGCGTTCTGACTGAAGCAAGCTTCTGGTCTGCGAGAGCAGTTTTATCTTGGGCTGCTTTTTGCGCGGCGGCGAGGTCCGAGTCCTTCTTCTCCAGAGCCAACTTCATTTTCTCTGCAAAAGAAGCAATCGAATCAAACAAGAGATCAAAGAAATATATTGAAAGTCAGTCGACAGCCAGTTACCTTCCATGCCAGAAGCTTCGTCTTGAGCTTTCTTCAGATTCTGCTAGGCCAATTCCAAGTCGAGGTTGAGTTGCCTCTGCTTCTCCTCAAGTTCAGGAAACTTGGAAATAAGAGTACAAGACTTCTGCAGAAGGCAAAAGACGGGTCAGTCGATAAGATCAAGGTTGTTTACTTCCGAGTGAATAAAACCTAAAGAAGTTCGCTTAGACCCCAGCCGACTGCACACAGTCGACTGCGGTCTCGGGGACTACACCCAGTGGGTGCACTTGGCATGCCCCCACCGGTTCAGATCCTACTCGACCGGTCCGCCTGAGTCGAGTGTAAGAAAAGAAAAAGAAAGGAAGGTAGAACTCAGACCCCAATCGACTGCCAGCAGTCGACCGCGGTCTCGGGGACTACACCCAGTGGGTGCACTTAGCGTGCCCCCACCGGTTCAGATCCCACTCGCCCAGACCGAGTGGAAGAACACAACTACCAAAGACAACAAAACACCCAGTCGGTGCTCTGATTCGACGCAAACAATAGGAGATTGTGTAGAAGAAAATTTTTCGAGTAGCATATCCTCATAGAACAAGAGCAGTTGGAAAGTCTACTCACCTGGACATTGGCCCGAAGAGCAGCGCTGGCGTCGTAGGCAGCCTGGCTATTCTCATGCACCGTCTTCACCCACTCCATCATCGCGTCAGCCTGTCGGATGGCTTCCGCAACCGCTTCCGACTGGTTGTCCGGGACGGGGTAGCTGGTGAAAAAGAGAGCAGACGACCCAGGTGTGGCAGCTTGGAGCTCCGTGGCGTGGAGTTGGATGACTGAAGGAATCAAAGGTGCAGTCGACGGTGCAGGGTGCTCACTTGACAAGGGTGCAGCGAAGGTTACAGAGGCCCTGCCCGCGTCTTCAGATTGACGGACGGGTGGTGTCGTTGTTGGCCCTTGCCGAGACATCTTGCCAGCTTCTACCTTCTTGCTCTTCCTGGGCTTAAGAGCCACATCTTCGTCGTCATCTGGAAGATCGATGACGTTGGGTGGAGCTGCAAGACAGATCATTTGATCCCAAGTGAACCACTAGAACGCAATCGACCAAGGAATCAAGAACAAGATCATAAGAGTTTCTACCTGGGTTAGAGGTAACCGCGTCTTCCATCTCCTCGTCTCGGTACTCGAGAGAAGAGGTTCCTGACGTAGCAGCACTGCAAAGACCTGCATTCAGTCGGTTACGTCTTGTTACTCGAGTCGACGAGAAGAACAAGTCAGATGATTACCCAGAGATAGTAGGGACGGTCACTTTGATCCTGGGCAAAGCCTTTGGCAGCTTGGAGGAGGTGGCTTTCGGTGCTTTCGGCGCTGGAGGCGGCACAACTTTGGGCTGCTTCGGAGCCTTCTCAATCAACGTTGGGGAAGACGTCCTGGGACGCTTCGAAGACTGCCCAATCGGCGCGGCCACCAGGCCCGGAGCACTTGCCGGGTCGTGAGCGTGTTTGGATCTCCTCTCCCTGCGAGGAGGTGAGTCGACCTCTTAGTCATCAGTCGATTCGTCGCTCTCCTCGTCCTCCTCGGTGTCCGAGTACCCTTCGCCGCTCTCAACCCCGCTCGCTCCTTCCTCGACGTCTTGCTCCTGCACTTCGTTGGGCATTGAGTACATGTCGATGAGGGCCTGAAAAGACAACGATCAAAGGAAATTCAGTCGACTATCAACAAGATGTCACACAGTGAATCGGAAAGATACTTGATAAAACAAAATCATACCTGCTCCGGCTGACGCGAGTGGTCGAATGGAATCACCCTCCTAGACCCCCGAGGGTTGTCTTTGTTGCTGGTGATCCCCATCAGCCACTTCTCCAAGGTGTCCTCACTGACATCCTCCGGGTGGATCCGAGTGGAATCCTCAAGCCCAGAGTACATCCACATTGGATGATCACGTGCCTGAAGCGGTTGGATGCGTCGACCGAGAAAGACCTCCAGCAGGTCCATCCCGGTCACCCCGTCGCAGACGAGTTGGATGACCCGCTCGACCAGCACCTTGACATGCGCCTTCTCTTCTGGAACCACCTTCAGGGGGGCAGGCTTCTCCACTCGAGCCAAAGAAAAGGGAGGAAGTCCAGTCGACTGACCCGGGGTCGGCTGGTCCTTGCAGTAAAACCAAGTCGACTGCCAGCCCCGGACCAAGTCGGGAAGGATCATTGGTGGGAAGGTGCTCTTGCTCCTCATCTGGATCCCCAGGCCCCAGCACATCTCGATCACTTGCGTCCTCTCATCACTCGGATTGGCCTTTTTGACCAACTAGGAGCGGAAGGTGAAGATGTGTTTGAAAAGACCCCAGTGCAGCCGATAGCCCAAGAAATTTTCACACATCGACACGAAAGCAGCCAGATAGACTATGGTGTTTGGAGTGAAATGGTGGAGCTGAGCCCCAAAGAAGTTTAAAAAGCCCCAGAAGAAAGGATGGGGAGGCAGTGAGAATCCGCGATCTACGTGGGTGGCGAGGAGAACGCACTCACCCTCCCTTGGCTGCGGCTCGGTCTCATTCCCCGGGAGCCGTGCCGACTTGTGGGGGATCAGTCCCCCCTCCACCAGGTCGTCGAGGTCGTCCTGGCTGATCGTCGAGCGGATCCAGTCGCCCTGGATCCAGCCCGGCGGCAGGCCGGATCTCGACGAGGATCTGGCCCGGCTGGTCCGCTTGCCCTTCGCCTTCGCGGTCGCCTTCTTCGCACGCTCCAGCGCCACCGTCTTCTCTTTCCCCATGGCGACAGATCAAGTTCGATCGAGGGTCCGGCGACGAGAGTAGAAGCGAGCGTGGCAGTGAGGTCAGAGGAATAAGAAAAGAGAATGGGAGCGCATGGGGCAGAGGACTGGTCCGATGCCTTTTATAAGGTCGTTCCCCGAGTGACTGACTAGTGGACCAAGACGATCTAAACAAATCCCGCAACAGCCGCATGCGCAGTACGTGGCGAAAAAGGTGGCACGGAGATCGAGGAGACTTGCCTAATCCGTCCCGATTACCAAGGTCTCACCCGTCTGGCGCGCTTCCCAAAATTCGAATCCCGCAAAATCCGTGGGGAGCAGAGCAACTTGCCAGACTAAAGACAAACGCCCTCTACATTATCATTCGGAATTCTACCGTGAAAATTCACTCGACAAAAACCAAGAATGGACCAAGGCGACTGAAAAAGGAGTCGACATCGTCTCCTCAATTCATTGTTCCAGAGCAAGATATACTCATAGCGCAAAGAATGAGTCGGAAGTGTTCCCAACTCCTTCCTCACTCAAACCCTGATCCATTCGGGGGCTAATGATGAAGCTATGTACCTAGGGTAGGGTCATGTATCTGTCCAACATACCCTCCCCAAGGACATCTCTGCAAAGAATCAGAAGTAGTCAAAGAGAAACCATCATCCACTCGACCATGAAGATGTGCTCACTCGACCACCTTGAAGACACTCGACCACCAGAAGATGAGAAGCCCATCACTCCGCAACGGTCAGGGTTTAAACCATAGCTTTATGAACATTTATAGCACTTTACTTCGGACGTTACCAGTAACGCTCCTCCTTTATGAACATTGAACCCTGTGTAACGGAGGAGAGCTGGGGTCCTGGCGCACTCTATATAAGCCACCCTCCTCCTTTGGGACAGGGGTTCGCACTTTCTGTAATTCACACGCATATATCCAGTCGACTGCCTCCGGGCTCCGAGATGTAGGGCTGTTACTTCCTCCGAGAAGGGCCTGAACTCGTAAAACTCATGTGTACAACTTCTCCATCGCTAGGATCTTGCCTCTACATTCCTACCCCCCTATTCTACTGTCAGTCTTATAACCACGATATCATGCACCATTATGGTGTCCCACACAGCATCATCACCGATAACGGCTCCAATTTCACAACTGATGAAGTGAAATCCTGGTGTGCTAAATTGGGCATTAAACTCGATTACGCCTTGGTTTAACATCCACAAACAAACGGTCAAGTTGAACGAGCTAATGGTCTTATTATGAGCGGCATTAAGCCTAGACTAGTGCGGTCGTTGAAAGAATCGGGCAAGCACTGGGTTAAGGAGCTCGACTCCGTACTCTAGGGGCTGCGGACCACGCCCAATCGCACTACCGGATACACCATTCTTCATGGTGTATGGCGCAGAGGCAGTTTTGCCCTGCGACATCATTCATGACTCACCTCGGGTGCGCATGTACGAAGAGAGAGAGGCCGAGCTCGATCGGTAGGACTGTCTGGATGCCCTGGAGGAGGAGCGTGATGTTGCAAAAGCCCGTTCTGCATTCTATCAACAACAGGCTCGCAGATACCAAAGCATAGAAGTGCGGGTCAAGACTTATAATGTTGGTGAACTCGTTCTACGCTTGCCAGAAAAGAAAAGGACAAAATCAAGCCCAAGTGGGAGGGTCCCTTCATCATAGATGAGGTTCTCACTGGAGGAGCATACCGCCTGCGTGATGCATCTGACAATCGCCTAGAGCCGAACCCGTGGAATGCCGCCAGACTCCGAAGATTCTATGCCTAGAGTCGTACTCTTTGTTCGTATTCTTCTCCCTTTGTTTTCGTTTTTTACCCTCTTTATTTTTCTCTCTAGCTCTTTAGCTCTTGTGCGGCCAAACCGCACACATATGATGTACACATCCTTACATGTATACACTCATAATACCTGGGGGCTTCTTTTACAGAAGCTTATTATTATTATCCGAGCATCAAGCTCAACACATATGTGTCCTCTTCCGCATATGTACCTTTTCTTCGCCATTATATGCATCGTTATGACTTATGTTTTTGCCAAGCTGGGTTGCCTGGATCCTGTGCTTATGCCCTACATTCCCGTTTGTTCGGCTAGGGCATAAAGGGAGCACCTCTGCGATTGTTACAGCCAGGTCATCTGGATTTGTACCTCAGACTACGTGAAGCCGAAAGCTAGCGTTCTTAAGGGAATATTCGGTCGGCGAACTAAAGACGTTTTACCTCCGTCACACCATGAACCCCCAGATGTTACGTATACTGCGATTTTTCAATCATAGTTCGGACATGCATACTAACGCATATCCGCCCAGGGAAACGAACCCTTAACGGAACTATTCTCCCTGGAAGATGTTTCTTACAATAAACATGTAATATAACATATCTAGCCGGATACAACTTGTTGATAACCCACAAGTATAGGGGATCGTAACAGTTTTCGAGGGTAGAGTATTCAACCCAAATTTATTGATTCGACACAAGGGGAGCCAAAGAATATTCTCAAGTATTAACAGCTAAGTTGTAAATTCAACCACACCTGAAAACTTAATATCTGCAACAAGGTATTTAGTAGCAAAGTAATATGATAGTAGCGGTAACAATAGCAGAAGTAACAGTAGCAAAAGTAATATTTTTGGTGTTTTGTAGTGATGATAACAATAGTAACGGAAAAGTAAATAAGCGAAGAACAATATATGGAAAGCTCGTAGGCAATGGATCGGTGATGGAGAATTATGCCGGATGCGGTTCATCATGTAACATTCATAACCTAGGGTGACACAGAACTAGCTCCAGTTCATCAATGTAATGTAGGCATGTATTCTGAATATATTCATACGTGCTTATGGAGAAGAACTTGCATGACATCTTTTGTCCTACCCTCCTGTGGCAGCGGGGTCCTATTGGAAACTAAGGGATATTAAGGCCTCCTTTTAATAGAGTACCGGAACAAAGCATTAACATATAGTGAATAAATGAACTCCTCAAACTACGGTCATCACCGGTAAGTATCCCGATTATTGTCACTTTGGGGTTAACGGATCATAACACATAATAGGTGACTATAGACTTGCAAGATAGGATCAAGAACTCTCATATATTGATGAAAACATAATAGGTTCAGATCTGAAATCATGGCACTCGGGCCCTAGTGACAAGCGTTAAGCATAGCAAAGTCATATCAACATCAATCTCAGAACATAGTGGATACTAGGGATCAAACCCTAACAAAACTAACTCAATTACGTGATAAATCTCATCCAACCCATCACCGTCTAGCAAGCCTACGATGGAATTACTCACACACGGCGGTGAGCATCATGAAATTGGTGATGGAGGAAGGTTGATGATGACGATGGCGAATGATTCCCCTCTCCGGAGCCCCGAACGGACTCCAGATCAGCCCTCCCGAGAGAGTTTAGGGCTTGGCGGCGGCTCCGTATCGTAAAACGTGATGAATCCTTCTCTCTGGGTTTTTCTCCCCGAAAGTGAATATATGGAGTCAAGGTTGAGGTCGGTGGAGCGTCAGGGGGCCCACGAGGCAGGGGGCGTGCCCAGGGGGGTAGGGCGCGCCCCCACCCTCGTGGACAGGTGGAGGCCCCCCTGACGTGGATCTTCCTTCCTGTATTTATTATATACTCCAAAATAATTCTCCATTGATTTTCAGGTCATTCCGAGAACTTTTATTTTTGCACAAAAATAACACCATGGCAATTCTACTGAAAACAACATTAGTCCAGGTTAGTTCCATCCGAATCATGCAAGTTAGAGTCCAAAACAAGGGCAAAAGTGTTTGGAAAAGTAGATACGACGGAGACGTATCAACTCCCCCAAGCTTAAAACTTTGCTTGTCCTCAAGCAATTCAGTTGATAAACTGAAAGTGATAAAGAAATTTTTTACAAACTCTGTTTGCTCTTGTTGTTGTAAATATGTAAAGCCAACATTCAAGTTTTCAGCAAAGATTGTGAACTAATCATATTCACAATAACATTTAGGTCTCATGTTTACTCATATCAATGGCATAATCAACTAACGAGCAATAAATCTGAGATGACAACACTGAGGGAGTCCTGGATTAGGGGGTGTTCGGGTAGCCGGACTATACCTTCAGCCGGACTCCTGGACTATGAAGATACAAAATTGAAGACTTCGTCCTGTGTCCGGATGGGACTTTCCTTGGCGTGGAAGGCAAGCTTGGCGATGTGGATATTCAAGATCTCCTACCATTGTAACCGACTCTGTGTAACCCTAACCCTATCCGGTGTCTATATAAACCGGAGGGTTGTAGTCCGTAGGCAATCAACTCCATATACAACAATCATACCATAGGCTAGCTTCTAGGGTTTAGCCTCCTTGATCTCGTGGTAGATCTACTCTTGTACTACCCATATCATCAATATTAATCAAGCAGGAGTAGGGTATTACCTCCATTGAGAGGGCCCGAACCTGGGTAAAAAACATCGTGTCCCTTGTCTCCTGTTACCATCCGGCCTTGACGCACAGTTCGGGACCCCCTACCCGAGATCCGCCGGTTTTGACACCGACATTGGTGCTTTCATTGAGAGTTCCTCTGTGTCGTCGCCTTTAGGCCCGATGGCTCCTTTGATCATCAACAACGATACGGTCCAAGGTGAGACTTTTCTCCCCGGACAGATCTTCGTCTTCGGCGGCTTCGCTCTGCGGGCCGATTCGCTCGGCCACCTGGAGCAGATCGAAAGCTACGCCCCTGGCCATCAAGTCAGGTTTGGAAGCTTAACTACACGGCTGACATCCGCGGAGACTTGATCTTCGACGGGTTTGAGCCACGGCCAAGCGCGCCGCACTATCTCGAGGGGCATGATCTAGCTCTGCCTCCGGACAGTGTCCTAGAGGCTGCACACGCATCGGTTCCAACCCCTAACTCGGAGCCTATTGCGCCAATCGAGGATGAGCGGTTGGACGTCACCTCGGGGGCTGCGATCCCGAAAGCGATCATGCCGAACGCTAGCCCCGCACTCTGCACGACCTGTGACTCCGAGGATCCGGACTCTTCCCCGGACTCCGACCCCCCCGCGCCCCTGCCAATCGAATCTGATTGGGCGCCGATAATGGAGTTCACCGCCGCAGACATCTTTCAGCACTCGCCTTGTGGCGATATCTTGAACTCTCTCAAGACTCTCTCCTTATCAGGAGAGCCCTGGCCGAACTACGGTCAGCGAGGATGGGATATGGACGATGAAGAAATTCAAAGCCCACCCACCACCCACTTGGTAGCCACTGTCGACAATTTAAATGACGTGCTCAACTTCGACTTCGGAGACATCGACAGCATGGATGACAATGCAGGAGATACCGACGAACCAACGCCCATAGGGCATTGGACAGCCACCTCATCTCACGATGTGTACATGGTGGATGCCCCTAAAGGAATCGACAACAAGGAAAAAGGGGATGGGACGGGAGATCGACCCCCCGAAAAGCAATCAAAGCGTCGGCGTAAACGCCGACCCAAGCCCCGCCTCAACAAAAACCCAGCCATAGAGCAGGACGAGCCGGTAGACGACGAGCAGGCCTTAGAGCAACCGTCCAAATAGGGCAACACAGATAGAGAAACCGAACATCCCTCCTCCGGCGAAAACGGCATTCCGGACGACCTTACGCTGAATAAACCTATGGAGCAGAAGAATCTCCATGAGAGGCTCGTTGCAACCGCACGCAGCCTAAAGAAGCGGAAGCTAAAAACAGCGGAAGACGCACTCCGGATTAGATGGAGCAAAGTAATCAATACCACAGATAAGTACGGCGACAGTCGTCGCACTAAAAGCTATCCGAAAAGAAAGCTACTGCCTGAATTCGACGAAGAGGCCCTAGAGCCCTCGCATTCAAAAAATGAAAAAGCCACACGGTCGGATAGACGACCCCATAAAGCGGCAAGCGGCGCCGCACCTAAATCGGCATGCGACCCACTTAAGGATTCGCATCATGGCCCAGTCAGGTCCATTTATGGGCCAGGAAATCAAGCTCTCATAAGCAACGCTATGAAGCCATCATCAGAATCCGGCACACCCAAATACAGGGGCGCCGCACACCCCCTATGTTTCACCGATGAGGTCCTGGACTATGAATTCCCAGAGGGATTCAAACCCGTAAACATAGAGGCATATGATGGAACAACAGACCCTGGAGTCTGGATCGAGGATTATATCCTCCACATACACATGGCTAGAAGAGATGATCTCCACGCCATAAAATATCTACCCCTTAAGCTTAAAGGGCCAGCCCGACATTGGCTTAAAAGCCTTCCCGAAAACACAATTGGAAGCTGGGAAGAGCTCGAGGATGCTTTCCGAGCAAACTGTCAAGGGACCTATGTCCGCCCTCCGGATGCAGACGATCTTAGTCACATAACTCAACAACCCGGAGAATCAGCTCGGCAGTTCTGGAATAGATTCCTCACTAAAAAGAATCAGATAGTCGACTGTCCGGACGCCGAAGCCTTAGCAGCTTTCAGGCATAACGTCCGAGACGAATGGCTCTCCAGACACCTCGGCCAAGAAAAGCCAAGAACAATGGCCGCACTAACAAGCCTCATGACCCGCTTTTGTGCAGGGGAGGACAGCTGGTTGGCAAGGTGCAGCCCCAGCGACCCAAGTACATCCGAAACTAGGGATGGAAACGAAAAACCGCGATGCAACAAGGACCGTCGCCGGACTAAGGACAAAAGTCCGAAGAGCACGGTAGTCAATGCTGGATTCAAAGGCTCACGACAAAATCAGGAAAAATCGCCCCCCAGGATAACAGGGACGATCCATCCAATCTAAATAAAACCCTGGACAGGATATGTTAGATACACAGTACTCCCGGGAAGCCTGCTAACCATACCCACAGAGAATGTTGGGTTTTCAAACAATCCGGCAGACTCAATGCCGAACACAAGGGGCTCGACACACCAAGCGAAGACGAGGACGAACCCCAAAAGCAGAGCACCAGGAAACAAAAGAACTTCCCACAAGAAGTAAGAACAGTGAACTCACTTCACATAACAAAACGTGCGGCGCCCGTAAAGGTATGCACCACACGGCCCATCCCCAAAGGGTCCTGCCACTGGTTGTCAAAACCGATCATCTTCGATCAGCTAGATTATTCTAGGAATATCAAGAATGTAGGCTGGACTGCCTTGATACTCGATCCAATAATTGGCGGACTCCAGTTTTCAAATGTCCTTATGGACGGCAGCAGCGGACTAAACCTGATATATCAGGATACAATCCAGCACATGGGGATAAATCCAGCAAGAATCCGCCGCAGCAAAACCTCCTTTCAAGGGGTAACACCTGGTCCGGACACCCATTGTATGGGTTTTCGCCGGCTCGAAGTTATATTCGGCTCTGCCGATAACTTCCACCGCGAAAAGCTGACCTTCCATATCGTCCCGTTCTCAAGTCGCTATCAAGCACTACTGGGACGCGAAGCTTTCGCCCGCTTTAACGCAATACCGCATTATGCATCTCTCACGCTTAAGATGCCCGGTCCACGAGGCATCATCTCTTTGAAGGGGAAGCACTAAAGTGCGCCTCCCCAAGCGGGGGACTATGCGGCCGCTTTGACAGCCCCACAGTAAAATGGCCTCACCGACCAAAAAAACTTCGAAATAGGTCATTAAAGACCACGAACATGGACAGACGAGTTCGATACAAAATCATCATTGATGCAGGCTTAGTGGCCATATACCCCCGCACTAGGGGCTCCATGCATATACAATAAGAGACAATAAAGCTCAATTTTATATATTTTACTTTACACTTTGTTTATTTTAAACTTTTGTTCGGCACGAACCGTTTTCAACTCAGTTCCTCTCTTTTACAGATGAATGTCGTGCGGCGCCCGTCCAGGATACGGCACAACGGAGACACATGCGCAGACGTGCAGTAGGGACCCGTCCTAAAGGATTCTTTTTAGATTAAGACCCTGCGTAAACCTTTTTTACTGTCTCTTGTTGCTACACAACCCCTGGTTTTTTCTGATATAACCAAGGAGGAGGCTGGTGTCTTGGCATGTGGCCACGTCAGAAATTTTTGCACGTACCTGGACACTAGGGGCTTTTTTTAATAAAGAGTGTTGTTTCGCCCGCACTCATAAAGAACAAACACCTTAGGGAGTGTTCTGCATCGCGAGTTTTGGCATTATATGCATCAGCTCCGAATCATGTCTTTGGTCAAATGTTGGGTTGCCCGGCTCCTGAGTTCGGCTACCTTACGTTCCGCTCTATCGGCTAAGGTAGCACCAGGAGAACTACTGCGATTGTGCCCCCGGTTCGGCCGGGCGAGCACCTCAGTAGAGAAAGCCGAAAACTGACTGTCATGATGTAGCGTGAGACTGGTCAGCCACTCGATGACCTATCGGAATCTATCGGATTCCTCCGCTTTAACGAAGGGCCGCTTCCCGGTCAGGCACATACGCGCCCCGAATTCGGACGAGCGCAGTTGCCACCAAGGAGCTACCTAAAGAGTCTCATTGTCAAACTCCTATGGCTAAGTGAAAGTGTTAAAGCATTATAGTCCGGTTTCCTGGCCTACTGTGCTATCACCTCCTTTGTAGTACCAAGACGTTGTGTTAAGTGTGAAAATGCGTCTTCAGCGAGCACCCCCGCACTATGTGCGTGGGGGCTGAAGCCAACGACTGCCATCTTTCAGATTCTATATATATATATATATATATCTTAAAACGGCCGCACAGGAGGTGTTCCCAATACTTGGAGGCACAAGTATAAAAAAGGCCACTACAGTTTATCAAAATATTACTTTATCATTACATATGCTATCATAACATAGCATCTTTCGGGCACTGCGTCTCTATTACACGAGCGCCCTCAAGAACTTCCTGAAAATAGTGCTCGGAGGGTACTCAACTTTTGTCCGAATCTCGGGACGCAACAACGGTGGTCTCCATCTCTGCCCAGTATGTCTTAACACGGGCAAGAGCCATCCTAGCGCCCTCTATGCATGCTGACCTCTTCATTGCATTTATATGCGGTACCGCGTCAAGGAATTGCTGCACCAAGCTGAAATAACTCTTCGGCTGCGATCTCCCCGGCCACAGGTGACCCATGACGTACTTCATGGCGAGTCCAGACAACCTATTCAGTTCGGCCCATTGAGCCAAACGATCATCCACTGCCAGTGGACGCTCTGGATTGTGAAACTGCGACCAGAAAAGCTTTTCCACTTCGCGATCTTTCTAATCCCGAAAGTGTTCGGTCGCATCAGCAGCACTCGCTGCCAAGTCCAGATAGGTATCCTCCACACTCCACATCCGGTCCAACGGAGCAAACTTCGGATCACAAAATCTCCTTCGCAGCATAAAGGGCTTTCCAGCCGCAATCTGTTCGGCCTGACGCAGCTCCTCCTTCGCAGCTCTCATCGCAGAGCGAGCGTCCTTGGCATCGGCAACGGCCTTCTCTAAGTCCGTCTGTCTCACCCGGTCTTCTTTCTCAAGAAGTTTGCAACGGTCTGCAACGCCCTTTAACTTCTCGGCCATCTCGTCCATCTCTTCTTTGCTTCGGCAGTGAGCAGCCTGTTTGGCTCTCAGCTCTTCAAGGGCCTTCTCGGCAGCTGCATCGCTTTTTCTGGCTTGCTCCTTAGCTCGGGCAAGTTCTGCCCTAAGATTCTCCACGGCGGCCGTACCATCTGCGTCAAGCACACACATTGTAAGACACTGGCATGAAGCTCCTCTTACCTGATGTCGCCCAAAGAATTACATACCTTGAGCCTCATCAAGCCGCTTGTTGACAAGCGCGATGTCGGCATCTGCCACGTCCAATTGCCGCTTTAGTTCGGCTACATCATCAGTTCGGCTAGATTCCGGACACCTCGCCACCTACATTCAAAGGCGACATCTTAGACCTGGGATTATGATCCTCTGCGTGCCATCATTTCTTGACAACGCGCAGAGTATCAGGGGCTACTATCTACACAGGGCGCATCTTACTTATGCGCAACTGACAAAAGTGTACACTATCTAACGTACCTCAAAACCCGTCAGTAAACTTTTGACGGCCTCATGCAATCCGCTCTCTGCGGATGAAATCCTTTCAATCACCGTGCCCATCAATGCACGGTGCTCCTCTGAGATAGAAGCTCGCCCCAGCAGAATCTTTAGCTCCTCCGTCCGAGCACCAGACGGTGCCGGACTTGTCCTATGGCCTCTTTCGAAGGCCGGACGTGGAGAGCCTTGGGGGGCCACATAGCTATCTTCCGCCCCTGCCGGATTCAGAGAAACCCTCCGCGATGTCACCTCAGGGTCGCCCGCCTCGCTAGGTGGTACGGCAGGGGGAGGCGTCCCGCTCTCCATCATCTCCGGAAGAAGATCCCCCGAAGACGAGCTCTGCTGAGAAGGGCTGAGGTCCGAGCTACAAGGTAAAATTTTGGTTAATCTTCTCACATATAAATCAAGGATTTCTTTCATCCCTCAAAAGGAAAACCTCTCTCTACTTACGGCTCGCTGGAGGGCTGATCCCTTTGAGGGCATAGTTCGGCCGAGGAACTCCCCAGCGTCGGACCCTCTGACGAGGATTTTCTCCCCCGCTTCGGGGCCATGGTCTCCGGGTCGTCAGAGGCGGCCCTCTTATTCCCCTTGGGAGAGGAATTGTCGGTTCCTCCCTTCGGAGCAGCCTCCTTCGAGGAGGCCATAGTTCCCTTGTCCTTCCCCTTACTTCCCCCCAAAGGCATTATCTTCAACATCCTGACAAGCACGGGATCCGGCCTGGTTTCGGGAAGGGGAGCCAGACACCTGATCAGCTTTGCCTTCGGTACCCACTCCTATTTAAAAGGACAGCTCTTTTAGGGGCAAGTTTATGACGATTATATGGATAGTAGGTCCGGGCACAAGGTTACTTACTTCGGTATCCGGGCGATTGCAGCTTAGGCCTGCGTCCTCGGTCAAATCCGGACACATCATTTGTGATCCGAAGAACAGTTTATACATCTCCACAGGCATTGCGCCCATAAAATGATGGAGAGCTCGTGGTCCCTCCGGATTAAACTCCCACAGACGAAGGGCGCGACGTTTGCCGGGCAGTGTTCGGTGAATCAGCATGACCTGTGTCATCTTGACCAGGTTGAGGTCTCTTTCTAAGAGATCCCTGATGCGGCCCTGTAGCAAGGGCACGTCTTTGGATAACCCCCAATCTAATCCTTTGTTGACCCATGACGCTAGCCGTGATGGGGGACCCGAGCGAAAGGCAGGAGGTGCCGCCCACTTAGCGCTCCTGGGAGCGGTGATATAGAACCATTCTCGTTGCCACAAGCCGAGCTCCTCTTGAAAGGAGCCCTCGGGCCATGGAGCATCAACATTCTTACTTATGACAGCGCGTCCGCACTCTACGTGCCGTCCCTCGATCATCTTCGGCTCCACTCCAAAAGTCTTGAGCCATAATCCGAAGTGAGGAGTAACACGGAGGAACGCTTCGCACACAACGATGAATGAGGAAATGTGGAGGATGGACTCCAGAGATAAGTCATGAAATTCCAGCCCGTAATAAAACAGCAGCCCCCTCACGAAGGGATCCATCGGGAAGCCTAACCCCCGAAGGAAGTGAGACATGAACACTATGCTCTTACCGGGCTGGGGACTGGGATAGCCTGCCTTTGAGCAGGCAACCTATGTGAAATTTCGGCGGTCAAGAACTTAGCCTCTCTCAACTTTAGCACGTCCTCCTCCGTGACGGAGGAGGGCATCCATCGGCCTTGAAGGTCGGAACCGGACATTGTCGAAGGTCTGAGGCGCCCGGAATCTGGAGCCTAGGGTGTTGGAACTCGAGGCAACGGGCGAACTTGTTTTGGGATTGGAGAAAAGGAGTAAGGCCCTGGTCTCTTTATAAGAGGTTGAATACCAGGAGCCCTCCCCGTAACCGTTTGGGACTCGCCTTTAATCGAGAAAACATGCTAACGGGCACGGTTGGGTTACCCACGTCCGTATTGATGAGAATCCCGTAAAAGGGGTACACGATCTCTGCTTTGACAAGATGTGCCAAGGAAACCGCCTCGCAAAACATGCTGAGGTGGAAAAGTAAAAACGATTCGAGTAAAGGACTTGGCCGCAGTGTGATGACGCACTGCGGAATACGTCGGCGGATTTGATTTGTGTCAATATTATTCTCTCTATGGCAATATGTGGAAACTTATTTTGCAGAGCCGGACACTACTCTTGATGTTTACAATCTTCTACGAAGGACTTGGAGGAGGAACCCGCCTTGCAATGCCGAAGACAATTTGCGCGCCGGACTCGTCGTCATTGAAGCCTGGTTCAGGGGCTACTGAGGGAGTCCTGGATTAGGGGGTGTTCAGGTAGCCGGACTATACCTTCAGCCGGACTCCTGGACTATGAAGATACAAGATTGAAGACTTCGTCCCGTGTCCGGATGGGACTTTCCTTGGCGTGGAAGGCAAGCTTGGCGATGCGGATATTCAAGATCTCCTACCATTGTAACCGACTCTGTGTAACCCTAACCCTATCCGGTGTCTATATAAATCGGAGGGTTGTAGTCCGTAGGCAATGAACTCCATATACAACAATCATACCATAGGCTAGCTTCTAGGGTTTAGCCTCCTTGATCTCGTGGTAGATCTACTCTTGTACTACCCATATCATCAATATTAATCAAGCAGGAGTAGGGTATTACCTCCATCGAGAGGGCCCGAACCTGGGTAAAAAACATCGTGTCCCTTGTCTCCTGTTACCATCCGGCCTTGACGCACAGTTCGGGACCCCCTACCCGAGATCCGCTGGTTTTGACACCGACAAACACTTTCTCAAAACAATCATGATATGATATAACAAGATGGTATCTCGCTAGCCCTTTTTGAGACTGCAAAACATAAATGCAGAGCACCTTTAAAGATCAAGGACTGACTAGACATTGTAATTCATGCTAAAACAGATCTAGTTAAGTCATACTCAATGTAAACTAACAGTAATGAATGCAAATGACAGTGTGATACGTCTCCAACGTATCTACTTCTACAAACACTTTTTCCCTTGTTTTCGACTCTAACTTGCAAGATTTGAATGGAACTAACCCGGACCGACGCTGTTTTCAGCAGAATTACCATGGTGTTATTTATGTGCATGAGCAAACGTTCTCGGAATGACCTGAAACTTCATGGAGACACTTTTCAGAAAATAAGAAAAATACCTCCCAAAGATGAAGGCTAGGGGGCCCACCGTCTTGCCACGAGGGTGGGGGGCGCGCCCCCTACCTCGTGGGCCCCCTGTTGCGTCTCTGACTCCAACTCCACCTCCATATATTGAGTTTCGATGAGAAAAAAATCAGGGAGAAGAAACCATCGCGTTTTAAGATACGGAGCCGCTGCCAAGCCCTAAAACCTCTCGGGAGGGCTGATCTGGAGTCCGTTCAGGGCTCCGGAGAGGGGAATCCGTCGCCATCGTCATCATCAACCATCCTCCATCACCAATTTCGTGATGCTCACCACCGTGCGTGAGTAATTCTATCGTAGGCTTGCTGGACGGTGATGGGTTGGATGGGATCTATCATGTAATCGAGTTAGTTTTGTTAGGGTTTGATCCCTAGTATCCACTATGTTCTGAGATTGATGTTGCTATGACTTTGCTATGCTTAATGCTTGTCACTAGGGCCCGAGTGCCATGATTCCAGATCTGAACCTATTATGTTTTCATGAATATATGAGTGTTCTTGATCCTATCTTGCAAGTCTATAGTCACCTATTATGTGTTATGATCCGTTAACCCTGAAGTGAGAATAATAGGGATACTTACCAGCGATGACCGTAGTTTGAGTAGTTCATGTATTCACTATGTGTTAATGCTTTGTTCTGATTCTCTATTAAAAGGAGGCCTTAATATCCCTTAGTTTCCGTAAGGACCCCGCTGCCACGGGAGGGTAGGACAAACGATGTTATGCAAGTACTTTTCCATAAGCACAAATGACTATATTCGGAATACATGCCTACATTACATTGATGAACTGGAGCTTGTTCTGTGTCACCCTAGGTTATGACTGTTACATGAAGAACCACATCCGGCATAATTCTCCATCACCGATCCATTGCCTACGAGCTTTCCATATATTGTTCTTCGCTTATTTACTTTCCCGTTGCTATTGCTGTCATCACTACAAAATACCAAAAACATTGCTTTTACTACTGTTACATTTTGTTACCGTTATCACTACTATCATATTACTTTGCTACTAAATAATTTGCTGCAGATATTAAGTTTCTAGGTGTGGTTGAATTGACAACTCAGTTGCTAATACTTGAGAGTATTCTTTGGCTCCCCTTGTGTCGAATCAATAAATTTGGGTTGAATACTTTACCCTTGAAAACTGTTGCGACCCCCTATACTTGTGGGTTATCAAGACTATTTTCTGGCGCCGTTGCCGGGGAGCATAGCTCTATTCTTTGAGTCACTTGGGATATATATCTGCTTATCATTATGATGAACTTAAGAAATTCAAAAACCAAGATCTATCCCTCAACTACGAGTGGAGGTAAGGAACTGCCATCTAGCTCTGCACTTGATTCACCTTCTATTTTGAGTAAGTTTGCGACACCTACACCCACTTCTGCTATGCATGATACTTATGATGAAACTACCTCTATGCCTGATACTACTGTGCCACTTAGTGATTTTCTTGATGAACAACTTGCTAGGGCTAGAGAAATTGAAAATATTGAATCTGATGATACTGATGAAAGTGATGATGAAGAACCACTTGCCATCCCTAAGGGTTATGTTTTTGACAAAGATGCCCCTTTAGCCATTTTAACTTGCAGAAATAGAACTGGACTAAAAAAATTATTAGCTAAATAGAGTAAGCAATCTCTAAATGCTAGAATGAAACCTGACCCTGCTTTTGCTACTTCACCTATCTTTGTTACTAATAAGGATTAGGAATTCTCTGTTGATCCTGATATAATTACTTTGGTTGAATCTGATCCTTTTCATGGTTATTAATCTGAAACTGTTGTGGCACATCTTACTAAACTGAATGATATAGCTACCCTGTTCACTAAAGATGAGAGAACTTGCTACTTTTACATACTTAAAATATTCCCGTTCTCATTAAAGGGTGATGCTAAGATATGGTTTAATTCTCTTGATCCTCTTTGTGTGCGAAGTCCCCAGGATATGATTTATTACTTCTCTGCTAAATATTTCCCCGCTCATAAGAAACAAGCTGCTTTAAGGGATATATATAATTTTGTGCAAATTGAATAAGAGAGTCTCCCACAAGCTTGGGGGAGGCTTCTCTAATTACTTAGTGCTTTGCCTGATCATCCTCTTAAGAAAAATGAAATACTTGATATCTTTTATAATGGACTAACCGATGCTTCCAGAGATTACCTGGATAGTTGTGCTGGTTCTGTTTTCAGAGAAAGAACACCGGATGAAGCTGAAATTCTATTGAATAATATGTTGACAAATGAAAATAATTGGACACCTCCGGAGCCAATTCCTGAGCCTATTTCTAAACCAACTCCGAAGAAGAGGGTATTCTATTTCTCAGTCCTCAAGATATGCAAGAGGCAAAGAAATTTATGAAAGAAAAGGGTATTAAAGCTGAAGATGTTAAGAATTTACCTCCAATTGAAGAAATACATGGTCTTAATTCACCGCCTGTTGAAGAAACATATAATCTTAATCCTTCTCCTATTGAAGAAATTCATGGTCTTGATAACCCGACATAGGTAGTAAAGGTAAATTCTCTCTATAGATATGATAAAGCTGTAATCCCATTTACTAAAATTGCTAGCCCATGCTTAGATGAGTTTGATAAATTTATGGCTAAGCAGGAAGACTTTAATGCTTATTTTGGTAGAGAATTAAAATACAATTCAAATCTGCTTAGACACTTGGGTGATTATATGGCTAATGTCAAAGGTGAACTTAAACTTATTAGTAACATGCTTCTATGGTTACCACTCAAGTAGAACAAGTACTTAAAGCTCAAAATGATTTGCTCAATGAATTGAATAGCAGAGATAATGATTATGCTGTTAGAGTGGCTACTAGAACTGGTAGAATGACTCAGGAACCTTTGTATCCTGAAGGCCACCCTAAGAGAATTGAGCAAGATTCTCAGAGAAATAATTTAGATGTACCTAGTTCTTCTAAAAAGAAGAAAAAGAAAAATGATAGGACTTTGAATGCTCCTAGTGATCCTATTGTTGAAACACCTGAGAATCCAAATGATATTTCTATTTTTGATGCTGAAACACAACCAGGTAATGAACGTGAAACTAGTGATAATATTAATGATAATATTCATAATGATGCTCAACCCAGTAATGATAATGATACAGAAATTGAACCCGTTGTTGATCTTGATAACCCACAATCAAAGAATCAACGTTATGATAAGAAAGACTTTGTTGCTAGGAAACATGGTAAAGAAAGAGAGCCTTGGGTTCAGAAACCCATGCCTTTTCCTCCCAAACCATCCAAGAAAAAGGATGATGAGGATTTTGAGCGCTTTGCTGAAATGATTAGACCTATCTTTTTGCATATGCGATTAACTGATATGCTCAAAATAAATCCTTATGCTAAGTACATGAACGATATTATTACAAATAAAAGAAAGATACCGGAAGCTGAAATTTCCACCATGCTTGCTAATTATACTTTTAAGGGTGGAATACCAAAGAAACTTGGAGATCCAGGAGTACCCACTATACCATGCTCTATTAAAAGAAACTATGTTAAAACTGCTTTATGTGATCTTGGAGCCAGTGTTAGTGTTATGCCTGTCTCTTTATATCGTAGACTTGATTTGAATAAGTTGACACCTACTGAAATATCTTTGCAAATGGATGATAAATCAACTGCTATACCTGTCGGTATTTGTGAGGATGTGCCTGTTGTAGTTGCAAATGTTACTATTTTAACAGACTTTGTTATTCTTGATATTCCCGAGGATGATAGTATGTCTATTATTCTTGGAAGACCCTTTTTTGAATACTGCAGGGGCTGTTCTTGATTTCACTAAAGGCAATGTCACTTTTCATGTTAATGGTAATGAGCACACGGTACACTTCCCGAGGAAACAACCTCAAGTTCATAGCATCAACTCTATTGGAAAAATTCCATCGATTATATTTGGAGGTTTTGAATTTCCTATTGCTACTGTCAAGAAGAAATATGATATTCTTATTATTGGGGATGTGCATATCCCCGTTGAGGTAACATAGTGTTATTCGAAATTTCTCCGGTTCCATGTTATTCGGAATGAGTTCGTTAACAAGACTTGATCAACCTTGTTAGTGGATTCCTTTTGATGATCATGAGATGGATGAAACTAGAAGGCACAACCTTCTGTACCCCACTTTTACTTTCTGTTATTTATATTAAATAAAATAAAAATAAATATTTTTCTGTCTGTTATCTGATTATCCATGCAATATAAAAATACCTCAAAAATAAAAGTTCTCCAAATGCCCTGAAAATTAAATATGATTTTTTTCTAGAATATTTGAGGATTTATGGAACAGAGAACACACCAGGGGGGCCAACCAACTTTCCACGAGGGTGGAGGGCACGCCCACCCCTCTAGGGCGTGCCCCCCTGCCTCGTGGGCCCACGGTGGCCCTCCTCCACTTATCCTTTCACCCATACACTTCATCTTCCTCCCCCAAACACGAATAACCACCTCAAACCCGAGTCCAAGCTCATTTAGCTGCCATTTTCGATCTCCTTGCTCAAAGCACCTCTCACAAAACTGCTTGGGGAGATTGTTCCTTGGTATGTGACTCCTCCATTGGTCCAATTAGTTTTTGTTCTAGTGCTTTATTCATTGCAAATTTTTGCTGCTTAGGTGACCCTATTCTTGAGCTTGCATGTCAAATTTATATGGTTCCAAGTAGTTTTGATGCATGATATAGGCCCTAGGCACTTGTAGGAGTAGTTACTATTAATATTATTGAGTTTGGTTTACTTTTATTTTGAAGTTACTAAAAATTTTCAGAATTTTTCAGAGGAAGAAAAATGCTTAGGAAAATGTTCCAAGGTGGTTCTTCAAGGAAGCAAGGACCCATGCTTGCAATGCGTGATGCTGATGAAGAGCCACCAAGAGACACTCCAGTGCGTCCTTGCGAGTGGCCTTCTGAAAAGTAATGGATCAAGCGGGAATAAAAGAAGAATTCAACGCATATTTGCGTAACGCCGATCTCGTGAGCTTCGAGGAAGAGAAGTGCAGCCAGTATCATAATCGCACTAGTTCCTTTGTGAGGAGGTTTGAATTTTCAACTTCACGTCATTCTCCAACTGTCCTGTTTGATCTTTATGATAAATCTTATACCATGGACTTAGAGGATTTTACCACTGCATGCAAATTTCCAAAATGGGGTAGTATAAGGGATCCTCGCAAATATGAATTTAGAGATTTTCTTGCTAATATAACTGTAGGAGAATCTAGAGATATTACACAAGCTACCATAGGGAGCATTCACTTTCCTTCTATACATTATTTTGCTCTCTTCATAGGTAGATGCATAAATGGTAAAGATGAGGCATGTCATGTGTGTGTCCCTGACCTCAGTATTCTTAGGAGTGCTGTGTTGGGAGACAAATCATATAATTTAGGAGCCATTGTGGCACGTAGGTTGCATCTTAATAGACGTAATGGAGATTTCTTTGGTGGAATTTATGCAACCCGCGTAGCTAATTTTCTTGGTATAGATGTATGCGAAGATGATATTGAATTACCTCCTACCTATCTAGATTTTAATGCTATGGTTCACCACCAGTTTGTCGAGAGGAAAGTATCACCTCTCCAGTATCGACTAATCTTTGACAGACGCCGTGCTGTCCGTATTACTCTCCCTGCTCCTGCTTTCTTTGATTATCAGGCAAGAGGAGGATATACTATTACCAGAGAGGAGGCAAATGAGTACGAGAGGAGAGAGGAGGCCACTCGTCGCCACACTGTAGCTCAGCAGGCGATAGCTTCTGCATCACAGTACGACCCCAACTATTATTATGGATATCCGCCAGGCCAGCCGTGGCCATAGACCAACTTAGGCCAAAAGCCTAAGCTTGGGGGAGTATGTATTTCTCACCGACATTACATTTATGTTCACACACTCATTGCTAGATGTCGGTGTTCATTTTCTTTTTTATGTTTTATTCTTGTGTGTTTAATAAACCTTAAGAAAAACCAAAAAATTAGTTGTAGCTTTTAATTAGTTTACTTTCCATGCTTGTAGTAGTAATTAAAAAGAAAACAAAAAAATATTTCCTGTTCTTCTTTTGCTTGTTGGGAGCTTTCCCGTGTAAATAGTTTTATTTCTTTTCTTTTCTTTGGGGGTTGATAGGAGAAGACCATAATTAAATTGTTGAAGTGGCTCTTATATGCATTATTGTTGATCTGACAAAAGAGCCCATATTGCCTTGTCTTCTCCTGCTTATTGAATGCCCGCAGATTCTAGCTTAGTCCAATGCATGTGCACTATTATTATTATTCACATCGTTCGGTCGTGCAAGTGAAAGGCAATTATGATGATATTTGATGGACTGACTGAAATGAGAAAAGCTGGTATGAACTCGACCTCTTTTGTTTTTGTAAATATGATTAGTTTATCGTTCCTGATTCAGCCTATTATGAATAAACATGTTTGCAATGACAATTAGAGATCATAGTTTCTTGTGCCATACTTGATAAGCTATGAGTTATAATGGTTTACCTTGCGCCCAACATGCTATTGAGATAGTTATGATGTGGTATGATAGGGTGGTATCCTCCTCTGAATGATTTAAGTGACTTGACTTGGCGCATGTTCACGCATGTAGTTGAAACAAAATAAACATAGCCTTCACGATATTTATGTTCATGCTGGATTATATCCTACTCATGCTTGCATTCGGTGTTGATTAATTTTAATGCATGTTCATGACTGTTGTCGCTCTCTAGCTAGTCGCTTCCCAGTCTTTTGCTAGCCTTCACCTGTACTAAGCGGGAATACTGCTTGTGCATCCAAATCCCTTAAACCCCAAAGTTATTTCACATGAGTCCACTATACCTACCTATATACGGTATCTACTTGCCGTTCCAAGTAAATATGTATGTGCCAAACTCTAAACCTTCAAATAAATATCCTGTTTTGTATGCTCGAATAGCTCATGTATCAACTAGGGTTGTCTGTATCTTCCATGTTAGGCGGGTTATTCTCAAGAGGAGTGGACTCTGCTCCTCACTCACGAGATAAATGGCTGGTCACCGGGATGCCCAGTCCCATGCTTTATGCAAACTAAATCAAAATAATTGCAAACAAAACTCCCCCTGGGACTCTTGTTAGTTGGAGGCACTCGTTGATTCGAGCAAGCCATGGATTGATGCTTGTTGGTGGAAGGGGGAGTATAAACTTTACCAATCTATTTGGGAACCGCCTATAATGTGTGTAGCATGGAAGATATCGCCATCTCTTGGTTGTTATGTTGACAATGAAAGTATACCGCTCAAAATATTATTCACCTCTGTTTCAAAACCGAGCTCTGGCACCTCTACAAATCCCTGCTTCCATCTGCGAAGGGCCTATCTATTTACTTTTATGCTGAGTCATCATCCTCTTATTAAAAAGCACCAGCTGGAGAGCACCGTTGTCATTTGCATTCATTACTGTTAGTTTACATTGAGTATGACTTGACTGGATCTCTTTTACCATGATTTACAATGTCTAGTCAGTCCTTGGTCTTTAAAGGTGCTCTGCATTTATGTTTTGCGGTCTCAGAAAGGGCTAGCGAGATACCATCTTGTTATATCATATTATGATTGTTTTAAGAAAGTGTTGTCATCCGAGATTTATTATTATTGCTTGCTAGTTGATTATGCTATTGATATGAGTAAACTTGAGACCTATGCGTTATGGCAAATGTGGTTAGTTATAATCTTTGCTGAAAACTTGAATGCTGGCTTTATATATTTACAACAACAAGAGCAAACAGAGTTTGTAAAAGTTTTTCTTTATCACTTTCAGTTTATCAACTGAATTGCTTGAGGACAAACAAAGGTTTAAGCTTGGGGGAGTTGATACGTCTCCGTCATATCTACTTTTCCAAACACTTTTGCCCTTGTTTTGGACTCTAACTTGCATGATTTGAATGGAACTAACCCGGACTGACGTTGTTTTCAGCAGAATTACCATGGTGTTATTTATGTGCAGAAACAAACATTCTCGGAATGACCTGAAACTTCACGGAGCATCTTTTCAGAAAATATGAAAAATACCTGCAAAAGATGAAGGCCAGGGGGGCCACCACCTCTCCACGAGGGTGGGGGCGCGCCTGCCCCCCTAGGGCGCGCCCCCTACCTCGTGGGCCCTTGTTGCCTCTCCGACTCCAACTCCAACCCCATATATTGTGTTTCGGGGATAAAAAAATCAAAGAGAAGAAATCATCGCATTTTACGATACGAAGCCGCCGCCAAGCCCTAAAACCTCTCGGGAGGGCTGATCTAGAGTCCGTTCGGGGCTCCGGAGATGGGAATCCGTCGCCATCGTCATCATCAACCATCATCCATCACCAATTTCATGATGCTCACCGCCGTGCGTGAGTAATTCCATCGTAGGCTTGCTGGACGGTGATGGGTTGGATGGGATCTATCCTGCAATCGAGTTAGTTTTGTTAGGGTTTGATCCCTAGTGTCCACTATGTTCTGAGACTGATGTTGCTATGACTTTGCTATGCTTAATGCTTGTCACTAGGGCCCGAGTGCCATGATTTCATATATGAACCTATTATGTTTTCATCAATATATGAGTGTTCTTGATCCTATCTTGCAAGTCTATAGTCACCTATTATGTGTTATGATCTATTAACCCCGAAGTGACAATAATCGGGATACTTACCGGTGATGACCATAGTTTGAGGAGTTCATGTATTCACTATGTGTTAATGCTTTGTTCCAGTTCTCTATTAAAAGGAGGCCTTAATATCCCTTAGTTTCCGTAAGGACCCCGCTGCCACGGGAGGGTAGGACAAAAGATGTCATGCAAGTTCTTTTCCATAAGCACGTATGACTATATTCGGAATACATGCCTACATTATATCAATGAACTGGAGCTAGTTCTGTGTCACCCTAGGTTATGACTGTTACATGATGAACTGCATCCGGCCATCACCGATCCATTGCCTACGAGCTTTCCATATATTGTTCTCCACTTATTTACTTTCCCGTTGTTATTGCTATCATCACTACAAAATACCAAAAACATTACTTTTGCTACTGTTACCTTTTGTTACCATTATCACTACTATCATATTACTTTTCTACTAAATACTTTGATGTAGATATTAAGTTTCCAGGTGTGGTTGAATTGACAACTCGGCTGCTAATACATGAGAGTATTCTTTGGCTCCCCTTGTGTCGAATCAATAAATTTGGGTTGAATACTTTACCCTTGAAAACTATTGCGATCCCCTATACTTGTGGGTTATCATATACCGGTTTCTGGAGTGGGAACTTGTGTCCGTCTTCCTCTCGCTCAACGACGAGCACTGCGCTCACCACCTAGTGTGTTGCCGAGATGTATAATAATATCGGTTCACCGACGTTTGGCGCGGCGAGGATTGGGTTGCTCGCTAAGAGAGCTTTTATTTCCTCCAGTCTGGTTGTTCCTGCTTTCGTCCACTCGAAGTGGTCGGTACGTCGGAGAAGGCGATAAAGTGGCAATGCTTTTCTCCTAGTCTGGAGATAAAGCGGCTTAAAGCTGCCACGCATCCGGCTAGTTTTTGGACCTGTTTAAGGTCCGATGGTGTAGCCAATTGTGACAAAGCTCAGATTTTGGCTGCATTTGCCTCAATTCCTCTATTGGAAACGATGAAGCCCAGCATTTTTCCGGCGGGAACGTTGAAACACATTTTCCCAGATTGAGCTTGATGTCATATGTCTGGAGATTGTCGAATGTCAGACGCAAGTCGTCTATTAATGACTCGATGTGCTTAGTCTTGATGACGACGTCATCCACATATGCTTCAAGTGTCTTGCCGATTTGTTTTTCCAGGCATGTTTGAATCATGTGTTGGTAGGTGGCACCAGCGTTTTTAAGCCCAAAGGGCATAGTGTTGAAGCAGAAAGGTCTGTATGGGGTGATGAATGTCGTTGCGGCTTGATCGGACTTCTTCATTTTGATTTGATGGTATCCGGAGTATGCGTCGAGGAAACACAGTGAGTCATGTCCTGCGGTTGCATCAATAATCTAATCAATGCGGGGGAGGGGGAAGGGATCCTTAGGGCAAGCCTTATTGAGGTCTTTGAAATCGACGCACATGCGCCAGGATTTATCCTTCTTTAGCACCATCACCAGGTTTGCTAGCCAGTCCGGGTGTTTTATTTCTCTGATGAATCTGGTCTCGATTAACTTGGCTAGCTCCTCCCCCATGGCTTGTTGTTTATGTTCGGAAAAGTGCCGCGGTGTTTGCTTGACCAGCTTATATCCCTTCAATATATTGAGGCTGTGTTCGGCCAGCCTGCATATCAGAAGGGTGCCGGGCGAATATGTCCCTGTTCTCACGCAGGAATGTTCGTAGTGCAGCGTCAACCGTTGGGTCCAGTTGTGCCCCAATGGAAGCTGTATTCTTGGGGTCTGTCGTGTGGACTTAAAATTTGGCTATTTTGTCTGTTGGTTTGAAGGAGGAGGATTTGGGACGCTTATCAAGGATTATGTCGTCCCTATCCACCGTAGAGCGTAGAGATGTTAACTCTTCAGCCGTGAGGGCCTCAGACAGTGCCTCGAGGGCCAGGGATGTTGTTTTGTTTTCGGTGCAGAGGGCTATGTCCGGATCACTAGAGAGGGTGATAATACCGTTGTGCCCGGGCATCTTGAGCTTCATATACCCGTAATGAGGTATAGCTTGAAAGCGTGCGAATGCGTCTCGCCCCAATAGGGTGTGATATCCACTGTTGAAAGGGGCCACTTGGAAGGTTATCTCTTCGAACCGATAGTTCTCCGGCGTGCCGAATACCATGTCAAGTGTAATTTTCCCCGCGCATCACGCCTCCCGGCTAGGGATGATCCCTCGGAAGGTCGTATTACTATGCTCGATGCGGCTCCTGTCTATTTCCATTTTATTCAGTGTGTCCTTGTCGATGAGGTTTAGTCCGCTGCCGCTGTCCATGAGCAATTTAGTGAACTGAAAGCCGTCCACAATTGGGTTGAGGACCAAGGTGGCTGGTGCCCGGACTGACCGGATTTTTGGTTCGTCACTGGCGTTGAAAGGTATGGCCGTGTCATTCTAGGGATTTATTGATTCGACTTGGCAGACTTCAGCGAGGTCGTGGAGTGCCCTCTTGTGCCGATTGTTTGAAGCGAAGGTCTTGAAGACTGTCAATACTCTATGGTCATCGTATTCCGGGGGGTGGTTGCTCCGCGGTGTTTTTGGTGAGGATATCCTCGCCGCTCTTGGCCACTTGCCGGAGTATCCAACATGCTCTAAGGTTGTGGGTTGGTACGACATCCGATGCCGCGTGTATTTTGCACGTCCTATCGAGCCATCCCTCCAGAATGGTTCAGCATCCCGTAATGGGTTTAGTTTTATTTACTATGGGTTCGGGTGCCCCGCGAGGGTGCATCCGTTTTGCTCGCCCGAGGGGTTGGGTGGAGACCGGTGGCTGCCAGCGAGCTATCTGGGTTTTCCAAGTGCTCTCCATTGCACAGTACTTCTGTACTATGGTTGCCAAGTCCGCGAAGTGTAATACATGATGGCGGTTGATGGCGTTGAGGATTCCTTCGTCCGTGCAATTATTGCAGAATACTGAAATCGTGTCCTCGTCGTGACAATCTTTAGTCTTGTCTTTGACAAGGAGGAACCTGGCCCAAAAATGATGGACTGTTTCCTGAGACTGCTGTCGTATGCACGTGAGGTCGCATATATCCGGATGACCGGAATTTCTTGTTGAATATTGCATGTGGTGGGTGGGTGGCTTTAAATCTGAACCCTGACCCAATTTAGGGTCCGGAGTTTGAGAAGTTTCCGAGGTTATCAGTTCGGGTTCCGGGATGTTCAATGATTTTCCGGGCTCCATGCCTGATTCCAGATTCGGAGGGCTTGGAGTGTCGTTCTGCAGACAGGTATCCGGCTCTTTGAGCTCATAAATCCAAACACAGTTCATCCTCTATATAGAGGAAGAGTTGTTGATGTGCTCCTCTATTACCGCTATCTGATGGGTGATCGACGGAGATTTGATTTCTCTCTGATCGGGTTTAAGCCCAATCCGATCATAGTCTGTGGCGACCCCCAAGACGGCGATGCGATCCAGGAGTTTGTTTAAAGATGACAACTCCGTTGGATCCATCCATTTGGAGTATTCGGAGTTAACGCGGAGGCGATTTTCGATGACCCAAGAAGTCATCGTCGGCTTAACGGCCGGACGGGCGGTCATGGTAAAGCCGCCCAGCCGGAGGGTTTGGCCTGAGGCCAGGGCTCTTCCATAGGTGATACTGTCCTCGATAACAAGGCGAGCCATCGATCCTGTCTTCGACGTCACAGAGGAACTCTCAATGAAAGCACCAATGTCGGTGTCAAAACTAGCGGATCTCGGGTAGGGGGTCCCGAACCGTGCCTCTAGGATCGATGGTAACAAGAGACAGGGGACACGATGTTTACCTAGGTTCGGGCCCTCTTGATGGAGGTAATACCCTACGTCTTGCTTGATTGATATTGATGAGTATGAAGATACAAGAGTTGATCTACCACAAGATTGTTGTAGCTAAACCCTAGAAGTCTAGCATGTATGATTGTGATTGTTCTACGGACTAAAACCTCCAGTTTATATAGACACCGGAGGGGACTAGGGTTGTACAAAGTCGGTTACAGAGAAAGGAATCTTTATATCCAAACGCCGGGCTTGCCATCCACGCCAAGGAGAGTCCCATCCGGACACAGGAGAGAGTCTCCTATCTTGTATCTTCACAGCCCATCAGTCCGGCCCATGTCCAACAGGCCAGACGCCCGAGGACCCCTTAATCCAGGACTCCCCCAGCGACCGCACGAGCGAGGCGACGGTCATGGTAGGCGCGACCATGATACAGGTTGCTGGCAGCCCTTCGATCTGAGATCGAATGGTCGCATGCTAAGTTGCTGAAAATTCGCAGAATAACCCTCTAGGATAGGATATTCACCCATAGGTCTAGAATCACGCCATGCAACCGTTCGATCTCAGATCCAAGGGCTCTCGGAAGCCCGTATTATGGAAGCATGGAAAGCTTCATATCACCTGTAATTTTCCCGACGCTTGAAGTGCGAACACGTAGATGCATGAAGCCATTTAATTGGTCATCTAGTAGACATGACATCTAATTGGGCCCCCATAGTACTGTGCATGAATCCATTTATCCACCGGGCAAGCCACTACCCTGTCGTTCGCATGCCCCAATTAGCATTTTTACAATCGAAAAAATGCTAGCCGTTCGCTCCTACTCGTCCCCGGCCGTCCTTTAACATTACGGCAGTTCGCTCCTAGTGGTCCCGTCCTTTCACATTATAGCAGTTCCACTAATCCTAACCCTCCTCGCAAATCCATGGCGTCCCAAATCTCCATGATCGGCAGTGATTACAAGGTTAGAACCATCACCGGCAATGAGTTCGACATCATCTACACCCGTTCTTTCGCGACGGTGAAAGGATACCTTGCTCGCTTCAGACACATGTTCAAAAAGTCAAGGGAAAACTTTGTTTTTGCCACTCTAGTTTTTGCCAACTTTGCTTATGCCACTCTAGAATTTGACATTTCACTTTTGCCACTCTTAGCTTTTGACAATATATCACTTTTGCCATTCCGTGGCAAAAGCAAAAAATTTAGAGTGGCAATTGTGATACATGTCAAAAGCTAAGAATGGCAAAAGTGAAATAAAAAATTATCGTTTTTGCCATGGAATGGCATTTTTGATGTATTGTCAAAAGCTAAGAGTGGCAAAAGTGAGATGTCAAATTCTAGAGTGGCATAAGCAAAGTTGGCAAAAACTAGAGTGGCAAAAACAAAGTTTTCCCAAAAGTCAAAGGATGATGAGTGGATCGCTGGGCTAGATGTTGAGTACACCACAGTCCTGGGAAAAGAGAAGAATCTAAAGGAGGAAGATAAGAAGAAGCCCGCCATGATCCAGGTTTGCGTGCATAACTTGTGCTTGGTCGACCACATATGCCATGTCGATGTTGAGTGCGAGGATTTTAAGAACTTCCTGGGGGCGGCAAAGTCAAATTCATTTCTGTAGACTTTACGAATGACAAAGAAGTCCTGGGTCGGATAGGCCTCGTTGTAGGCCAGCCCTTCGACCTCCATAGGAATGTGCTGGTGCCCTCCCGTCAGCCTTCAATGCTGACCCTGGCAGTAGCCATGGTTGATCCTTCGTACGATAAACTGACGAAACCTCCGCTGA
This sequence comes from Triticum urartu, assembly GCF_003073215.2. Taxonomy (NCBI): domain Eukaryota; kingdom Viridiplantae; phylum Streptophyta; class Magnoliopsida; order Poales; family Poaceae; genus Triticum; species Triticum urartu. The sequence continues at coordinate 346,980,649 of NC_053026.1, forward strand.
AGTTTCATCTTGCATGGCAGTGGAATGTACTTGATAGAGACCACATCAATTACGCTACAATGGATGCTGACCTTTGTTTCAATATCTAGAAGAGTTGGATGAAGAGCGAGAGCCAAGTGTGCGGTTCAAGCAAAGAAGTATCGGCCAAGAGGAAGAGGGACAAGGACGAAGTCGAGCACATGGACGAGGAGTCTGAGTAAGGTGGCAGTGTCGTTGCTCATGGTGGTTGTAATGCAGTGTCTACCGGATTAGATGCTTAGTTTAATTTCAAGGTGCTTAGTTTTATTTGAGAGGTGTGTTGTGCTGAGCCCCCAACAAAACTATGTTATGTTCCTTCTCGTTACTTTAACTCTTCAGTACGTACATACTAGTATTTCTTATCGTTCATCTTATAGTTGGTAGTACTACCACTTGTTTCTTCACATTATATACCTACAATATATATGGCCAACATCATATAGCCAGCAGTTTAGTTGTCAAAGAATTTCAGGGTGCTTAGTTTTATTTGAGAGCTGTGTTGTGCTGGATGTTGGGGAACGTAGCATAAATTCAAAATTTTCCTACGTGTCACCAGGATCTATCTATGGAGTCATCTAGAAACGAGGGAGGAGTGGATCTACATACCCTTGTAGATCGCGCGCAGAAGCGTTCAAGAGAACGGGGTTGATGGAGTCGTACTCATCGTGATCCAAATCACCGATGAGCCTAGCGCCGAACGGACGGCACCTCCGCGTTCAACACACGTACGGAGCAGCGACGTCTCCTCCTTCTTGATCCAGCAAGGGGGGAGGAGAGGTTGATGGAGATCCAGCAGCACGACGGCGTGGTGGTGGAAGTAGCGGGATTCCAACAGGGCTTCGCCAAGCGCTGCGGGAGGAGGGAGATGTGTCATGGGAGAGAGAGGGAGGCGCCAGGGCTTAGGTATTGCTGCCCTCCCTTCCCCCCACTATATATAGGGCCAAGGGAGAGGGGGGGCGCAGCCTTGGCCCTTCCTCCAAGGAAGGGTGCGGCCAGGGAGGAGTCCCTCCTCCCCAAGGCACCTCGGAGGTGCCTTCCCCCTTTAGGACTCTTCCTTTCCCTCTTCTCTTGGCGCATGGGCCTCTTGGGGCTGGTGCCCTTGGCCCATATAGGCCAAGGCGCACCCCCTACAGCCCATGTGGCCCCCCGGGGCAGGTGGCCCCACCCGGTGGACCCCCGGGACCCTTCCGGTGGTCCCGGTACAATACCGGTGACCCCGAAACTTGTCCCGATGGCCGAAATAGCACTTCCTATATATAATTCTTTACCTCCAGACCATTCCGGAACTCCTCGTGACATTCGGGATCTCATCCGGGACTCCTAACAACTTTCGGGTTACCGCATACTAATATCTCTATAACCCTAGCGTCACCGAACCTTAAGTGTGTAGACCCTACGGGTTCGGGAGACACGTAGACATGACCGAGACGACTTTCCGGCCAATAACCAACAGTGGGATCTGGATACCCATGTTGGCTCCCACATGTTCCACGATGATCTCATCGGATGAACCACGATGTCAAGGACTTAATCAATCCCGTATACAATTCCCTTTGTCTAGCGGTACGATACTTGCCCGAGATTCGATCGTCGGTATACCGATACCTTGTTCAATCTCGTTACCGGCAAGTCTCTTTACTCGTTCCGTAACACATCATCCCGTGATCAACTCCTTGATCACATTGTGCACATTATGATGATGTCCTACCGAGTGGGCCTAGAGATACCTCTCCGTTTACACGGAGTGACAAATCCCAGTCTCGATTCGTGCCAACCCAACAGACACTTTCGGAGATACCTGTAGTGTACCTTTATAGCCACCCAGTTACGTTGTGACGTTTGGCACACCCAAAGCACTCCTATGGTATCCGGGAGTTGCACAATCTCATGGTCTAAGGAAATGATACTTGACATTAGAAAAGCTTTAGCATACGAACTACATGATCTTGTGCTAGGCTTAGGATTGGGTCTTTGTCCATCACATCATTCTCCTAATGATGTGATCCCGTTATCAATGACATCCAATGTCCATGGTCAGGAAACCGTAACCATCTATTGATCAACGAGCTAGTCAACTAGAGGCTTACTAGGGACATGGTGTTGTCTATGTATCCACACATGTATCTGAGTTTCCTATCAATACAATTCTAGCATGGATAATAAACGATTATCATGAATAAGGAAATATAATAATAACTAATTTATTATTGCCTCTAGGGCATATTTCCAACACTGGACACCATTGTTGTGACTCAAATCTCTTTTGCCATATTATAATGATATAAATACCTATGGACCAACATGCCAGCTCTCCCTCTATCTCACTATAGTACAATAAAGTGTGGGGCCTACTTGATCCCAACAACGTTCTTATTTTCCTATAATTTTTTTCGCTTGGTTACTCCTCACAAGCGGGGCCACACTTATCATTGTGAGATAGAGATAATCGACATGTGGGTCTAGGCTTATTTTTGTCATATAACATGGTCAACGGGTTTGACGTGAAAATAACAATGTATAATGGCATTTTTGAGCAAACATCTAACACAACGATGGCATTTTTGAGATATCTAATTGCATTTTTGAGCAAGCATCTCACAGATCGATGGCATTTTTGAGTAGTTGTAACTTCTAATGGCAAAACTGAGTAGTGAGACACAACTAGTGGCATAAATAATAAAAACCCAAAAATTAAATAGGTATGCTAATTTCTTTAATAGAATTTAGCACCCCATCTAAGCATGTACTAGCTTTTTTAATAGTATTATATGCATAATTTGGCGACGAGCGCTCTCTATATGTACCACCTTTTTTTCTTTAATTTCATCTTGTTAATTTTGCTCCGCGGCGCAATCCATCGATACTACTACTGTACAAAAGTATACATTTAAAAGGCTAGAGGGCGGGGCAGTCTCGCTTGGTCGGTTTCATGAGAGGCGAGGGACTTTGTGATTTGCCGGCTCATTACTGCTGGAAGGCGGAGCCTTGTGATTTGATTGCTCGTATAAATGTTGCCGACGACCTGAGGAGGAGCAAAGGACCGTGCGGTATACTCAAGTTTTCCACTGAAGTACTAGTACGATAGAGGAGCATGAAAAATGTTAGCCCGGTGCGATATGGCGATAAAAATGATCTAATTTGCTAGTCATCGATCCCACGGTGCCGGTCATCATTAGCATTGTTCTATTCATGCTTCGCAGAGAACGTGACACATGTGGAGAAATACCCGAAGCAAAATAAGAAACACAAGAGCAAAAGAAGAAGGAAGATTACCCCCCCCCCCCCAAAAAAAAGAAGGAAGACGCACACACAAGTCTAGGGCGCTGCTCTCTACTACATGAAGGGTTGCTGGCCGTAGAGTCGTAACTGCTTCTTCATCGCCTCCACGACCTCCATCTGCTCGCGCATCTCCTCCGTCATCTTCTTCATTCTGTCCATGATGCGGGATTTCTCAATATGAGCCTTCATCATCTCTTCCACGGCCGCATTACGTACCTTGACAACAGTTGGGTGCTCGATGCGGAGCTTCGCTAACTCCTCCTTCTATTCCATGATGAGGGCATGCAACATCTTCATCGAGGAACTACTCTTCTCATGCAGCTTCTTCTAGCCGGTGTTCTCCTCCTTCAGTAGGTCGAGCTCATGGCAGAGCTTCGCATTTTTGTCTTGAAGTTGCAGGATTTCGCCAGTCGCCTTCTTATCCGAGGCAATGCTCTTATTCAGCAGCATCGCCAAGCCGTCGGTCAACCCCCCTTCTTATTGAGCTCATCGGGCATGTCGTCGGGGCTCTCCTTCAGCAGCTCCACCAAGCTGGCGATGAACTCCTTCTGCTTATTGAGCTGATCGGGCATGTCGTTGAGGGATAACGACTCCAGCGTCGCCAACTCGGCATGTTCGCCTCCGCGGCTTAGGGCGGTCCTGGGAGCCCTTGCCTACCTGTGAGACATCTTACGAGGTCTCTGCGAGGCGGCGAGCCCTCTCTTTTTTTTCTGTGGCCTTGGTCGCTGCTCCGTAGTTACGAATAGTTCTCGACCTAGAGCTCTGAACATCGGCCATGGCAAGGACGGATGAACAAGAAAGACTTATGGGGAGGAAGGTAGAGTGATTTTTTGCTAGGTAGTTCCCCTTTTTATAACCTAGTACTAGCACTAGTACTAAAACCTGCATAGTGGGAACACGTTCAGGTTTGATAGGTACTAGGTGTGAGCAGGTTTGCACTTATATTATAGCGTGGTAGTACTACTTTGGAATGTGATGGGAACAAGCTAAAGATTAATTGATGGTTTTGGTTTCGAGGCCCGAAACGGCTCCCGATGCGTTTCCTGGAACATAAATTTCAAGTACTACTGCTCAAATGTGGTCGCACAAGTCAGTGATGTAACTGCTCGTACATGTCAGACCAAGCCGATGCATGTCCCTTCGGTGAGACGCTGGTGAGACTGACCGTCTGTTGGTGCGACCGACATTAAGTATTACGCGATGGAGACTTCTGGTTGTGGTTTCGGGTGATTGTCACGACCAAGCATTCAAAAACTAGTTATAAATCAATTACCATATTTTTCCAAATGACCAAGTATTTCCACAGGAATACAATACATATAGATGGAGTGATTTTCAAGGTTGCAAACCGGCATGGCGTTGCAAGTTCACTGCAGCAGCAACCGAGTAGGTCACTGCAGCAGCAACCGAGTAGGTCACTACATCGCTGGCGAGGAAGGAGGGCAGCTCACCTCGCCTACGATGCATGCCCAGCAGCACTACCGCAGCTGGTCCCTGGATTGGCTTCTCCTACCGCCCATTTGAACAGTTGCATTGGTTGTTCATGTCATTCCATAGGCATGTGTGTTCTTTTCTCCGCAGTCGACTCCGTGAATATGATCTCTGCCATTAGCCCCAGCTTGAAATCAACGGGACGCTGCCAGATGCTGACATCCCTCAGCATCTCTCCCCTGAGATCGACTTGCGCCTCCACCTTGTGCTTCGCCAGGCGTAGCTCCTTCGAACTTGTCTCCAATCGATGCAACACTTCCTCGATCCGATTTTCCCTTGCTACACACCACCTGAAACGCAACCCTGGCATGTCCTCCCGCACCATCGATCTGTGATTCCAGAGTAATGGATCCCCTCTAAAACACATGTGGGTTTCACTCAAAGGCGGTAGTGTTGTGGGCCGCAGCGAGAGGGCAGCCCGCGGGATCCTAAGATCGAAGGGATTATCCATGGCGGGATTCGGTGGGCGAGGCGGGGAGGCGAGCATAGGCGCTGGGAGAGCCCTACGAGGCTAAGATAAAGATAATACTACTCCACTTCGTCCATATTTAAATATAAAGGCCATCAATAGTGACTTAGGCAAAAAATGATCATCCTGCCTGCGTCCTAGTTTATTGGCCCCCTTTTTATTTTGTGCCAATTTTTAAACAAAAATTTAACTAACAAAATTCAAGCACTACAGCCAAAGTTTCTGTTTTTGCGCTGCACAAACCAAACAAGCAATCTAATCATCCTAAAGGCAAATATTGGCACATTTTTTATAGTATAAACGATTTGTACAAGGGGATAATCATTTTTGTTGAAATTTTCTATAATCAAGGTTCACAAAGTTTCCATGGGCATGAACAAAGTTCAAGGCTAGCTCCCACTTTAACAATGCTCGTCTTTCTCACTTTCGCTTTTCTATTTGAAAAGTTTCAGGTTCCCCTCTATATCTTTTTGTTTTTAAACTTTTTAAAAGCACACAACCGAAAAATAACTCTCTAAAACTTCTGGGTTGTTTCCCTGGCAGCACTTTCTTTAAAGCCATTAAGCTAGGCATATAGCTTAAGTAATGGATCCACCTGGATCCCAAGGTATATCAAAGCCAATTTAATTAACAATGATTTGTGATTTAGTAGTGAGCACAAATTAACATATATCATGCACAAACGAAGTCTAACTCTCTTCCTATGCATCGGCATGTCATAAAAGAACAATTCAGGCACACAAAGTAAAGGCCAATGCATAGTATAAACAGTTTCTTGAAATTTTATCGCATTGGAAACATAGAGAGGCGGAGATGTAGTTCCTCTCTCATAATAATTGCAAGTAGGAGCAGCAAGCACATGCATATTATATTTATCAAAATCATCATGTGCAATAGTATAACGCAACCCATCAATATAGTCCTTAATAAGCGCAAACTTCTTCGATATAGTGTAGTTGGGAGAATTCAAAAAGATAGTTGGATTCGTCCGTTCATGGGCCGACCATAATGGGCCGTCGTTAATCGAACGTATTTTATGACGCTAGGAAAACGGCCCAACGGATTAACGGGCCACAAATGGGCTGACTGTAACCACAGGCTGAATTTGGCCCACAAGCAGAAAAGGCCAGTAACTGGCCATAAGTAACTGAATGCTGGAAATGAGCCCAAGAATAAATGGGCCCTGAGAAGGCTGAAAGATAACACGAGCTGAAAACGGCCCAATGGAATAATGGGTCGTTAATGGGTATAAAGTGATACACTGTTCATTAGGGGCCAGTTTCACCACGGGCCATTAATGGGCCAAGATTTACAAAGAGCCTCATATGGGCCCAAAGACGTCATGGGCCATACATGGGCCAGAAGTTACAATGGGCTGGAATCATATTGGACGGCCCAGATGACGCTACTGGGCCTAATTCAGATAGGCCGTAACGGGTCGTGAGTTAGCGGGCTGTAAATGGGCTATATCCAAACATGCCGTTAACAGGCTTTCCATGGGTTGGCTCGCTACCTTTGGACCAAGTCAAACGGGCCAGCCTTTTCAAAAAAATAGGCCTCAGTTGGGCCATGCCATGTGTCGACGTATCATAGGCGCCTTCGGTCCAATGAGTGGATGACATCTGTCCCAACAGTGAGCCGACACGTGGTTCCTCTGGCCATTGAGAATTTTACATGTGGAAAATCCCCATTGGTCCGGGCTATTAACGGGTTATCAGATCCAAACTAGAACCCGATAGCTTAACGGCGACCCGTTACGGTGGATGTCACGTGTCGGTTACCCTTGACGAAAGCAATTCTATGACGTGCGATTTATTGTCATGGAAGTGGACACTTCCGTGATGATAATTCTGGTAATGTCATGGAACACTTCTACGACAACACAGGTATGACTATCTTGATGTCATAAAATCGTCATGGATGTACATGCATGACAGAAAACGTGACCAACTGTGACAAACACGTATCATCACGGAAGTGTAGTTTTTTTGTAGTGCGAAGTAGCACATAAACTAGGGTTTAAGCTTCTGTCACTCTAGCAACCCATCATCTAATAACTACTCCACAATGCATTCCCTTAGGCCCAAAGATGGTGAATTGCCATGTAGTCGACGTTCACATGACACCACTAAGGGAATCACAACATACATATCATCAAAATATCGAACACATATCAAGTTCACATGATTACTTGCAACATGACTTCTCTCATGACCTCAAGAACGAAAGTAACTACTCACAAATGATAATCATGCTCAAGATTAGATGGGTATTAAATAGCATAATGGATTTGAACATATAATCTTCCACTAAATCAACCATATAGTAATCAACTACAAGATGTAATCAACACTACTAGTCACTCACAAGTACCAATCTGAGGTTCCGGTACAAAGATTGAACACAAGAGATGAACTAGGGTTTGAGAGGAGATGGTGTCGTTGAAGATGTTGATGGAGATTGACCTCCCAAAGATGGGAGGGTTATTGGTAATGACGATGGTTTCGATTCCCCCCTCCGGGGGGGAGTTCCCCCGGTGGAATCGCTCCATCGGAGGGTAAAAGTGCTCCCGCCCAAGTTCCGCCTCGAGACGGTGGCGCTCCGTCCTGAAAGTCCTCTACTTATTTTTTCTATGTCAGAAGACCTTAAGTACTAGAAGATTGGCACCGAAGGTGGGCCGGGCTAGCCACAACCCACCAGGGCATGCCTGGGGGGCCTAGCGTGCCCTGGTGTCTTGTGGTCACCAAGTGGCCCCCTCCGGTATGCTCCAATATTTTTCATATATTCCAAAATAATTCTCCTTAAATTTTCAGCTCATTTGGAGTTGTGCGGAATAGGTAGCTCTGGCGTAGCTTTTTCAGGTCCAGAATTCCAGCTGTCGGCATTCTCCCTCTTTGTGCAAACCTTGCATATTATGAGAGAAAAGGCATTAGAATTACTCCATAAAGCATTTTTATGCATAAAAACATTATAAATAACAGTACGAAATCATGATGCAAAATGAACGTATCATCTACTTCAATACTAGAAATTTTATGCCCAAGGACTATACATTCATTCACCATAAAGTGACACTTCTCCCAATTCAAGACAAGATTAGTTTCTTCACATCTCTACAAAACATGATCAAGATTGCTTAAGCAATCATCAACAGAAGTTCCGTAGACAAAAAATCATCCATGAGTACCTCACCAATTTTTTCACAAAAGTCAGAGAATATAGCAATCATACATCTTTGAAAGGTAGCAGGTGCATTTCATAAACGAAAAGGCATACTTCTATAAGCATAAGTTCCATAAGGACAAGTAAAGATGGGTTTGTCTTGATCTTCTTGTGATACAGGTATTTGAGAAAAAACAGAATATCCATCTAGGAAGCAGAAGTGTGTATGCTTAGACAATCTTTCTAACATTTGATCAATAAAAGGCAAGGAGTAATGATCCTTTCTAGTAGCTTTATTTAATTTCCTAAAATCAATTACCATCCTATAACTAGTTACAATTCTTTGTGGGATAAGTTCATTTGTGTCATTAGGAACAACAATAATGCCTCCTTTCTTAGGAACACAATGAACATGACTTACCCATCTACTATCAGCTATATGATAAATTATAGCTGCCTCCAGAAGCTTTAATATTTCAGTTCTTATCACATCCTTCATTTTAGGACTTAGATGGGCTAATGAGCAACAACCAGCTTAGCATCATGCACTATATTAATCTTGTGCTGACATAAAGTGAGACTAATGCCCTTGAGATCATCGAGTGTATATCCAATAGCAACAAGATGCTTCCTTAGAGTTTTAAGTAATCTCTTTTCTTCATGCTCTGAAAGGTTAGCATTGATAATAACAAGATATATCTTCTTTCCATCAATATAAGCATACTTTGATGTATCAGGTAGTTCCTTTAATTCAAACACTGGGTCACTCTTAGGGGAAGGTGGTCCCCAAGAGTTTCAACAGGCAAATTATGATTAAGGATAGGTGATTCTTTAAAGAATATCTCATCTATTTCATTTGTTTTATTCATATGCATATCATTTTCATGGTCTAGCAAATATTGTTCTAAGGGATCGGTAGGAGGAACAACAATAGAAGCAAGACCAAGGATTTCATCTTTACTAGATAATTCTTTCTCATGCGGTTGTTCTATGAAACTTAGAGAAATTAAACTCATGAGATACATCACCAAACTTAGCTCTAACCTTTTCTTTAACACAATCAATTTCCGCATTAACGGTATTCAAGAAAGTCCTACCAAATATAATGGACAACAATTATCTTGTTATGATCCAAGTACTAACAAATCAGTAGGGTATTTTATCTTACCACACAAGAGTTCAACATCTCGAACAATCCCATGTGGTGAAATAGTATCTCTATTTGCAAGCTTAATAGTAACATTAATGTCTTCTATATCAATAGGTGCAATATCATTCATGACTTCTTGATATAAAGTAAAAGGAATAACACTCACACTAGCACCCATATCGCATAAACCATGATAGCAATGATCCCCAATTTTAACAGAAACAACATGCATGCCAACTACATGCTTGTTTCTATCTAACATATTTTTTTCATTTCTAGCAGGTTTAGCAATTCTAGCAGCCTCATTGCAGAAGTAAATAACATGTCCATCAATATTATCAACCAAGAGATCCTTAACCATTGAAACATTAGGTCCCACCCTAATTTGTTCAGAGGGTCTAGGTGTTCTAATGCTACTTTTATTAACCATAGTTGTACCTTTGGAATGTTCCTTAATCCTAACAGGGAAAGGAGGTTTCTCAATATAAGCAGCAGGCACAACTGCATCAACATTATAAATGATTGTTTCATCTTTAGCTGTAATAGGTTCTTCACAATTTTCTTCAATAGGTGGATGAAACTTAAACCACTTCTCCTTACGGAGATCAACATGAGTAGCAAAAGATTCACAAAAAGTAGCTACTATCTTAGAGTCAAGTTCATATTTGGTACTAAACTTATGAAAAATATCAGTTTCCATAAAATATTTAACACAATCAAACTCAAATTTTGTACCTGACTCTTTACCTTTGTCGAATTCCCTGTCTTCAGAGTTGCATTTAATTTTTTCCAGAAGACCCCATTTGAATTCAATAGTTTTCTTCATAAAGGAACGAGTAGAAGAAGTATCGATCATGGGTTGATCATTATGATAAAGTCGAGCATAAAGTTTTGAATGATAGTTTCTCTTGAGAGCTCATGATTGGGGCATGTGTGCATCATGTACTTAAGCCTCCCCCAAGCTTGAGCGATACTTTCTCCTTCACAAGGCCAAAAATTATATATATAATTCCAATCACGATGAACCAAATGCATAGGATAAAATTTCTAGTGAAATTGCAGTTTCAACCGGTTCCAATCCCATGTTCCAGTATCATCCAATACCCTATACCATGTCAATGTCTTTCCCTCCAAAAATAAGGGGGATACCTTCTTAACTCCATCCTCGGATAATTCTGCAAGCTTAAACAGTCCACAAATTTCCTCCACATAGATTAAGTGCATATCAGGATGACCCATAAGTGTAGGGGATCAATCGTAGTCCTTTCAATAAGTAAGAGTGTCTAACACAACAAGGAGAATAAGGAAATGATAAGCGGTTTTCAGCAAGGTATTCTCTGCAAGTATTGAAAGTAGCGGTGATAGATAGTTTTGTAGCAAGATAATTCGGAACAAGTAACAAGTAGCAATAGTAACAAAGATGCAGCAAGGTTGCCCAATCCTTTTTATAGCAAAGACAAGCCGGAAGGTTCTCTTATATAAAGCATAGTGCTCTCGAGGACACATTGGAATTATTGTCTAGTCACTTTCGCCATGGTTAGTTGATTCACGGTCAGTACTTTGATAATTTTATATGTGGGTGGACTGGTGCTTGGGTGCCGTTCTTACTTGGACAAGCATCCCACTTATGATTACCCCCTCTTGCAAGCATTCGCAACTACGGAAGAAGAATTAAGATAAAACTAACCATAACATGAAACATATGGATCCAAATCAGCCCCTTACGGAATAACGCATAAACTAGGTTTTAAGTTTCTGTCACTCTAGCAACCCATCATCTACTTATTACTCCCTAATGCCTTCCCTTAGGCCCAAGTATGGTGAAGTTTCATGTAGTCGACGTTCACACGACACAACTAAAGGAAGCAACAACATACATATCATCAAAATATCGAACGAGTACCAACTTCACATGGTTACTTATATCAAGACTTCTCCCATGTCCTCAAGAACAAAAGTAGCTACTCACAAATCATATTCATGTTCAAGATCAAAGGGGTATTGAATATGCTTGAGGATCTAAACATTTAATCTTCCACCAAATAAATCAACTAGCATGAACTACAAGATGTAATCAACACTACTAGCAACCCACAGGTACCAACCTGAGGTTCTGGGACAAAGATTGAATACAAGAGATGAACTAGGGTTTGAGATGAGATGGTACTGGTGAAGTTGTTGATGAAGATTGGTCCTCCCACGATGAGAGGATCGTTGGTGATGTCGATGGCTTCGATTTTCCCCTCCCGAAGGGAAGTTTCCCCAGCGGAATCGCTCCACCGGAGAGCAAAATTCCTCCTACCCAAATTCCGCCTCGATATGGCGGCGCTTCGTCCCAAAAGTCTTCTTCTAATTTTTAGGGCAAATGGCTTCATATAGCAGAAGATGGGCACCGGAGGCCTGCTAGGGGGCCCACAAGCTCATAGGGTGCGCCTGTTTGAGCTTGTCGCTCCCTAGTGGCCCCCTCCTAGTATTTCTTTCGCCAATATTCTTTATATATTCCAAAACAATTCTCCATAATTTTTCAGGTCATTTGGAGTTGTGAAAAATAGTTTTCTCTGTTGTAGCCTTTTCCGGTCTAGAATTCCAGCTGTCGGCAATCTCCCTCTTCATGTGAAACTTGCAAAATAAGAAAGAGAAGACATAAGAATAGTATCATAAAGTGAAATAATGACCCAAAACATAATAAATAACAGCAGGAAAACATGATGCAAAATGGATGTATCAACCATCCGGGGCGACAGAAGCTACTGCTTTGTAGAAATGCTCGACACATTGAACATCGTCTTCCTGGTCCGCCTGAACGGTGGTTACGCCTCCGGGCCCCAGCATCTTGATAGAATTGTAGGCATGGTGAGTCATGGCCATGAATTAGGTCAGTGCAGGGTAGCCAAGAATAGCGTCCTACTCTAGGCCGATGTGGGCCACGGTGAAGAGGATGCTTTCCTTCTGATAATTCTTGCTAGTCCTGAACGTGATGAGGAGGGCCACCTGCCCTGTGGAAGTCGTGCTCCCGAAGTCACGCCTGAGAACAGACGGGTAGGCAGCATGCGATCATACGAGATCTGCATTAGGTCGAAGATTTTCGGGGAGATGACGTTTAGCATGGACCCACCGCCGATGAGGGTTTTTGTGACCTTGATGTTATGGATAGTGGGGGACACAACGATTGGTACAATCCCCACTATCTTTGCATCCATCGGATGATCCGCAAGATCAAACGTCACCGAGACCCCGAACCACCTCAATGGCTTAGCTGCTTTTCCCCCGGGAAGGGCAGCACAAACTTCCTGGGCCAGATGCTTGAAACATCGGTTTGAGTGAGGGGTCTAGGCCCCGCCTTGAATGCATGCCACCACCTTGGGCTCCTGGAAGCCTCCTCTACTATTCTTATCGGAGTCTGGGCCTTCCCCGGCCTTGTCGTCCACTGCTTTCTCGCGCCCACAGGAAAAAGGTTAACGTCGGCCTTTGCGTTGGCCGGTGCGTTCTCCCCCACGACCTCCTTCCTTTCGTCCTTCGCCACGCCTCAGCTCACGCCACTCCTGACAGTTTTCCGCCATCTTCTTGATCTCTCGACACATGGCCATGTCATGCGTGCGCGAGCTGTGCAAAGCACGGTACGAGCTGTCGCCCGAATCATCATAAATCACCTCTTCCTTCTTCTGCCACTTCCACTCGGGCCCCACTGCGAAGACCCCATGCAACTTGCGCTTTTGGCCTCTCTTATCGCGGGACGGTTTGGTCTCCCTCTCGTTCGTCTGTGAAGAACGGTTTTGGGCTTCAGCCGCCCTAGCACACTTGTCCACCAGTTCGTAGAGTTGCACCATAGTGCGCACATCATGGACCGCCATCTTCTTGCACATCTTGAGGTCTGTGACGCCGTTGCGGAACACCGCGACAACCTTCGCATCGTGGATGCAGGGGATTTTGTTGCGAACTTGGCTGGAACGTTAGATGAACCTGTGTAGCGTCTCACCCTCCTTCTGTCGGATGGCGTTTAAATTGGCAATTGTGGACGGCCGGTCACAAGTTCCCTTCAAATTGGCATTGAACCGCTCGCACAGCTCGTCCCAAGTTTCGATGGAATTCGGTGGGAGGTTCATGAGCCATAAACGGGCCGAATCTTTAAGGGTTGTAGGAAACCAGTTAACCATGGCGTCATAGTAGCCATGAGCCGCCTGGATCGTTGTGGTATAGTTTTGGAGAAACTCAACGGGGTCAGTTGAGCCATCGTACCGCGACGATAGATCTGGCTTGAACCGCGGAGGCAAGACCACCTCACGGAGTTCGGGGGTGGACGCATGGCGCCCCACGCCTATCGGTACAGCGCGGGCGCTCGGGGTGCCCAGCGCAGGGCGCCCCGCCTCCGCCTTCTCTTGAACAAATCTGTCCTGCCGCTCTCACCGGCGCTCTTGGACAAAAAGTTACCACGACGTATGCCTTTCACGTAACCAAACAACATGCTTGCAATCAAATAGCGTGCTGATGGCTTGTCTCTAATGCACGTTTCATAGAATTTTGTGGGCAACCAAACTAAATACAGAACATGTTTTTTTCCTGTATTGCTCTTTTTTAGCAAAAAAAAATCCTGTATTGCTGAGTCAGGCTGAGTGGAGTCAAAGATGCAACCAAAATTACGTAGGAACCTAAGAAGCGTTCATACTGTAGCAGGGTTGGACTAGGCCCAACGTTCTAGACCCCTCCGTCTCGTTAGGGTTCACTTCCTGCAAGGCTCTACTCTTCATTCCACTCTCGGTTTCCGCCTCCCCCTCCCCGACTTATCCCCATGGGCAAGTCCGGCGCCAAAAAGAAGAAGCCCTCCCCTTCCGCCACCGCCGCCGCCACCACAACCGCCGCCAAATCGCCGCCAGCCGCAGCAGAGCAGAAGGCCCCGCCGCCCGCGCCCCCCGTAGCGAACGGGGCGGCGCAGCACCAGGCCCCGGCGGACCCCGGCGTGCTCCTGCGCCGCGCGCACGAGCTCAAGGAGGAGGGCAACCGCCTGTTCCAGTCGCGCGACTACGCCGGCGCGCTGCGGCAGTACGAGCTCGCCCTCCGCCTTGCCCCGCGTGGCCATCCCGACCGCGCCGTCTTCCACAGCAACCGCGCCGCCTGCCTCCTGCAGCTCCGCCCCGTCGACCACAAGGCCGTCGCGGAGGAGTGCTCCCTCGCGCTCCAGGCCGAGCCGCGCTTCCCGCGAGCCCTTCTCCGCCGGGCCCGCGCACTTGAGGCGCTCGGCCGCTACGAGCTCGCACTCGCCGACACCCTCGCGCTCCTCGCCCTCGACCCCAACCACCGCGACGCTATCGACCTCTCCCACCGCCTTCGCTCCCGCATCTCCTCCTCCTCCTCCACGGCCTCCGCCGCCTCCACCCACGAACCCACCAGCCGCCCTTCCCCCGCCGCCCTCGGTGCCTCGGCCGTTGTGGCCGGCCTTGGCCCATCCCTCCCTTCCCGCCCCTTCCCAAAGAAACAATCGCCTCCGTCGCCTCCTCCTCCACAGCAGCAACCAGGTCCTGCGATGACTAAATTTAATTCTTCGCCAGCGCCCAAGTTGGTGCCTTTCTCCAACTCTCCGTCATCTTCTGCCAAGGCTTCAACTGCTGATATTTCTCAGAAGACTGTGCCAGCACTGTCAGTGCCCTCAACCCAACCAGTGACGGAGACATCGCTCATTAACAGGAAGGTTGTGACGAGATGGAGGCCCCTCAAGCTGGTGTATGGCCATGACATTAGGCTTGGGGAGATGCCTGAAAAATGCAGCTTCCAGACGCTCCGGGAAGTTGTGGCGAAGCGCTTCCCATCATCCAAGGCTGTGTTGATGAAGTATAAGGATGCCGATGGTGATCTAGTTACCATCACTTGCACATCAGAACTACGATTGGCCGAGGCTTGTGGTGTTGGCACCGATGCAATGGAAGGTGATACTAAGCTCCCCATGCTGAGGCTGCACATTGTTGAAGTAAGTCCAGAGCAGGAGCCTCCGCTGCCAACAGAAGAGCAGAAGCTGGAGGAGGAGGAGTTGTTGATCACCGGTGAGGATAGCTCTTCACATACTTCTGCAGAGGTAGCTAATGCCGAGGTGACAAAGCCAGATCTGGAGAACGGAGTTGCTGAACAGAGCACTCTGACAGGGAAGAAAGATTGTGGCCATGCTGAGTGCAAGGAAGCTGAGATTGATGATTGGTTGCTTCAGTTTGCAGAACTGTTCCGGAACCAGGTTGGGATCGATGCTGATGCACATCTGGACCTTCATGAAGTAGGAATGGAGCTGTGCTCTGAAGCACTTGAGGAAACAGTGACCAGCGAGGAGGCCCAATCCCTATTTGAGATGGCTGCAGCAAAATTCCAGGAGGTCGCTGCCTTGGCGTTATTTAACTGGGGAAATGTGCACATGTGTGCAGCAAGGAAGCGCATACCTCTTGATGAATCTTCTCCAAAGGAAATCATGTCTGCTCAGCTCCGAACAGCTTATGACTGGGTGCTAGAGAGGTATGCTCTTGCAGGCCACAAGTATGAGGAGGCCCTGAACATCAAGCAAGATTTCTATGAAGGGCTTCTTGCTTTAGGCCAGCAACACTTTGAGACCGCAAAGCTTCACTGGTCATTTGCATTGGCAGACAAGGCTGACCTGTCTACCTGGGATTCTTCAGAGACATTCAAGCTTTTTGATAGTGCTGAGGAGAAGATGAGGGCTGCAACAGAGATGTGGGAGAAAGTGGAAGAACAGAGAATGCTAGAGTTAAAAACACCTGGTGCGACCGAGAAGGATGAGGTGTTGAAGAAAAGAAAGAAGCAACACAGTGCAGATGGTCAAGGGGAGTTGACACCGGAGGAGGCAGCTGAGCAGGCAGCCGTAATGAGGCAACAGATTCACCTATTTTGGGGCAATATGCTTTTTGAGCGCTCTCAAGTGGA
>NC_053026.1:347298237-347425737 GCF_003073215.2 Triticum urartu
CGCAGGCGGCTCTCCATCCGCGCCGGTTTACAACTCCCGCGGCCGACTCTCCCGTCCGCGCCGACTTACTACGTCGCGGCCGACTCATCTGGTTGTGCCGTCTCTGAAGCTGCAGCCGTCTTTGTCATCCGTCCATCGCGGCCTGGTCTACATCAACATACCGGGCCGCACCTGTCTGCATGAGCTGTTTATTGGGCGCACAAGTCGCCACCACTACAGTTTTGATTAACTTCAAATCGCCAGTTGGAAGGAACCATTGGCCGAGTTGCTGACACGGCTCATATGGGATCATTTACAACCCGCCGCAGTCACCTCAACCTTCTATGGATTCACATCGTGCTATCAACGCCAATGATATACAAGTTATACCGGTTTATATCACGGTCAAATATGGAGAGTCTCAAGCCAACTCCTCGAGTCACCTTTGAAACTCGGGGGCTACGATGACATGACTCAGCGAATCTTGCCAGTTTTAGCAAATTTAAGAACCCCAGGACGATGGAGGGAAGGATAACCCGGTCCCGGAGGCTACTGTTATATTGATGAAAGTTTAAAGGCCGTCAGAAAATTTCCGGCTTAGAAAGTATATGACAGTTATAAAATCCCGGCTCGATGAAGAAGTTCCAGGTCATCAGAAATGACTCCGGTTTAGAATCCGGCTCAAGAGACATCTTTCTCCCACAAAGCTCTGAAGCGCTCAAATCCGGTTTAACAATGTCCGGTTCAAAAAGGAATTAACTTCTCGCAAGTTCGAGTTTAAAGGCCGTCAGAAAATTTCCGGCTAAAAATGAAGATTCCTGTTTAAAATCCGGTTCAAGGGAAAGATGTCTCCCACAAAGCTTTGAATCTCTCAATATCCGGTTCAAGATCCCGGTTCAAGAAGAATTTATCTCTTGCAAAAAAGTTAAAATTTTCCAAAGAGGACCTGCTGCCATGACGCGCGGTTCAAACATGGGTATCCCGCCTTACTGGCCTGACATATTATTGATCACATGGGGGCTTCTGCTTCATAAAGCGGGGTCTCTGTTCTTTTACATCATGTGTGGTTACACGGAGTTGTTCTAAAGCGGCCTCCGGTTTACCCCTTGAGTTAGCTTTTCAAAAGCATCATGTTATATCACTTGGGGGCTTGGCCATGTCCGAAGCAATGCAATACCTCTTGATAGGCGAGAGCCACCAGACCACTTGGGGACTTGGTCACGTCTGAACTAGTCATGCCTCTTGATCGGCCTAAGGCCACAGAATCACTTGGGGGCTTGGTCGAACCCGAACCATTGCCATGCCACTTGATCGGCATAAATGCCACGGTTTCATTTGGGGACCTGGCTGACTTGAACCATAGCTACACCTATCGGGAGCTTGGTCGTGTTCGACCATGGTAACGCCATCTGATCAGCTCAAATAAGTCTCTTTTTGCAAATGGTTTTGTCATTGCCTTTGCTTCACACTTTTCTTTGAAAGATATTTCTTTCTTTTTATTGCGTTTTTTAAACCGACAAATTCTTAAACCGGTTCGACTGTCAATTACAAATTGACGGAACACGGTCAAATCTTAATCCGGAGGCTATCTGCCCGGTTTGATTTTCTGTTACCATCCTATTATGGAGTAAACCGGTGTTTATCAACCCGACTCGGCTTTCAACTACAAGTTGTCAGTACACGATCAAGTTATAATCCGGAGACTATCAGCCCGGTCTGGTTTGACTACAAGTCACCAGTATTATATATGGTTAATCCGGTGTTTATCACAAACCCGGTACGGTTTTATCATAAACCGGCACAATATGGAAGGAGTTATCAGTACTCAAAATTTGGGTTATTACCTTTACTACAAAAAGTTGGTAAAACCAACAATGTGATTCAATGTCACAGGTATGATATATTTCATATTTGATTATTCTTAAGTGCAGCCTTGGTTATAAACCCGGGTTATATGTTGGGCATTATGACCCGTCCGGCGGTAAACCGCCAGGACACTTTAAACTTGTTGTATGCAGAAACAGGTTTGTTAAACCGGCCTGGCTTTTGACTGTAAGTCGCCAGTATGATGAGAAATTATCGGGTGTTTGTTAAACCGGCCTGGCTTTTGGACTATAAGTCGCCAGTATATATACATTTGGATTGCGCCATCGGAATTATGCGCTTATAAATCATTGGGTTATATTATTCAAATAGCCAAACTTGGCTGAATTTTCATTATGATATTGAATGAATAAGGTTTTCACCGGATTATATTATCTTGAATAGCCAACATGGCTGGATTTTTATGGTTATTAATAACCGGTATTACTGAGTTTTCAAAGTCGCTTTAGCGCAATGGCTATTATTTTATCAAAGGATATGATTTATTCTACAATGGAAGGAATAGTCCCGAGTCGCTGCAGGCTTACAACCCGGCACTTGGGGGCTACATTATTCAAATTGAGATTACATGCAAGTCTCATGTCGCTGCAAGCATGCATCATGACACTTGGGGGCTAATGCAAAGTCATTTTTACTAGTCTTATTGAAGACCCGACTCGTCATATTATAATGAGCCGGCCTTTGGGGGCTACCAATTGCTCATGTCAACAATTCAAGGTACACAAGTTTTTGTCCATAATATTGAAGGATCCATTGCTCAGTTGGTAAAGCACAAAGCTCTTAACCTTGTGGACGTGGGTTCAAGCCCTACGATGGAAGCTACATTATAAGATGTTATTTTCATTCAAGTATATATCAAGTCCCGGTTCAGTATTATCTTACTAAACCGGCCCTTGGGGGCTACACATCACTGCTCAAGTCTACATGATTATATTTACAAAGTCCCTGCTCATTATTGCATAATGACCTAGCCCTTGGGGGCCACACTGATTGAAGTTTTTATAAGCAATTACAAGTCCCAGGTTGCTGCAAGCATGACAACCCGGCACTTGGGGGCTACATATATGGAGTATTCAGTTTATATGATTGAGATGAACTAATCGGATTTCTTCAAGGTTGAAACACTTATTGGAGCAAGTCTTAAGTTGTCACTATGTTCTCCTCTTAAGACTTGGGGGCTACAGGTATTATGCATATAAAGGAGGAACATCTTCATTTTATCAGTTTTGAGCAAATCAGGAAGATCAATTACATGACCCGGCGTCGACAACAATTATGACCTGGCACCATCAATATTTATAAACCGGCCATTTTGGTAATATTAAACCGGCAAGTTTTACATCTTCAAACCGGCTGAATATCAGATAAGTATTTTCAGACCCATATTTCTTAAACCGACGCTTTGGGAGCTGAGTCAAAGGAGTTATTCTTCACAATATTTCTCGGTGACAAACCAATGTCGGCAAATTGATTATGAAGCTGGTCTGTTGACCCGGATTTCCCAGAAGGAGGAAATAACAAGGACTTAAGGATGATCAGGTACCGGTTTACAAAAATTCTTAACCCGGAGCATAACCTGTCAAATTTGTTCTTGTGTTTATTTTTCAGCATAAGTTTACCATGAATAAATCCAAGCTAAACTTGGGGGCTAATGTCGGGGATATACCCCGCGGTGTAAACCGGCCGGAAGTTAACCCGGCCAGACTTGGCGGTTTATCTGAAGACCCCGCTGACACTTGGCGAGTTGCTGGCGACCCGCCCTGACCTGGCGGTTTACAAGCAACCCACCTGGTCATTATGACTCACTAGTGATCCGGCGTGCGGGACAGACGGATGACAAGGCCCAAGGCCCATAAGGCCGGTTCACGTTTAACGGTGGGCCGGTTTAAGAGGAAAGGCATGAGGAATATTTGTCTTACAAAGAGTTAAGACCTGGACTTGTATCCGTTTTGTATTAGAGATAGACTAGTCCTAATCCTAATAGGACTCTACATGTAACCCGCCCCTCCAACGTATATAAGGAGGGGCAGGGCACCCCAAGAAGGGGGACAAGTTCCACAAGTTGGACAAGTTAGGTTTAGACAATAGATCTCGAGTTAGAGCACTCTTGTAACCGTGATCATCATCATCAATATCAATGAAGCAGGATGTAGGCTTTTACCTCCACCGTGAGGGGCCGAACCTGGGTAAAACATCACGTCTCTCGTCTCGCTCAACCCCTCTCAAGCTACCACATAGATGCGTTGGCCTCACGACTAAGTCCTAACACTAAGGACATCTGCCGTGACAATTCCACGACAGCGGTGATCCATGCCGCTGAGGGGGGCACTAGCACCGGCTCGGGGATAGGCGCTGGCAATGGCCCGGTGGAGATATTCGTGTGCACGGGCACCGGCACGGGCACGCGCATCAGTGCATGCGCAGGCGCATATGCTGGCAGGTGCACGGGCGCGTGAAAGTCGGCGGGGACCTCGTGGAACCTTGTGACATTAAGCTCACCGACAATGTGCGGCTCCCAGCCCATCAATGCCATGGCGATGGGCGCTGGCGCAGTCGGAGCGACAGGAGCTAGAACGGGAGCGGGGACAGGCGCGACGTCTTCCTGCAAGGCTAGTTCAATCTCATCCCAAAGTGTCTTATGTTCTTGAGACTCCAACTGGGTGTCTTCCTAAGGAAACTGGAAGACTAAGGGGAGCCCATTGTGATGCGACATGGCGTACAATAAGGTCAGGCTGGTTGGAGGTAGACGACAGGAGAATGGAAGAGAAAGAGAGAAGATTGTGGCGATACTGGGGAGTATCGGGGTGATTTTAAACTGCGGCGCCGGCACCATTAAAAGTGGGGGCAGTTGGGACGAAGATGGGCGGCGGAGCCTGGTCGAAGGGCTCGCCTCTCGGTGAGCCTGCACAGCGGCTTGCTCGCATGCCTCCCGGTTAGCCCGCGCGGCGGCTGGTCGCAGGCCTCCCGGTCAGCCGGTGCAGCGGTCTGCTCACACGCCTCCTGTCGACTCGCACGCTTGCTCGGATGGCATCTGCCAATGAGAAGCGGGACTTGTGGCGGCACGTAGGTCTAACGCCCATGGTTTGAATAGTGAAACCATTTGCGTTAATGTGACATGTCTTTGTTCCAAAATACCTTGGCTCTTCATTTGTGCAAATTTTCATAAGCAACTTGTCTCAAATTGAACAAAAAATTACGACGGCCTATTTGTGCCATATCACGAGACCATGCATGCTCAGTTTCATGAATTTCAGGTCACTTTTGGATTTACTGAAATTTAAAATCCAGGATTGGAAATAATATCATAACCGTCATCATGAAATAAATTTTCAAGCGATACATCTTTACTGTTGTAGATGTTAATATTTCTTAAGAAAGGATTTGGTCAAACATTTTTCTTAGTTAGACTTTAGACAAGTTATATATGTAGAGTAAAAGGGTAATCCCTCCGTATCAGTGCATTGCCAGATATAGTAACTCTAGTACTACACATGAACAAACAGAGCTCAATTCTGTTCTCATCCTGGTGTAGTACTTACTAGGCAATGGATTTGATGGGTGACCTTGGGTAGCGGTGACCGAGGGAATTGAACCATGCTTGGCACGGTAGGTAACGTGGTCTAGTTACTAAAGCATCCCTCAATTGTTCATCGGTAGTCATTATGGACCAGGGACATGAGGGGAATTTCCTAGGCTTGGAAATTTGGCCGCTAGATATTTTGACTCGAAACGTGGATGCTCGAATGGTTGGGGTTGGATAATGTGCGTACCATGCTCGCCACTAGCAGGACATGAGCATGGGTGCTACCATTCGAGAATACGAAAGGAATCTTTTAAATTGCCGAATGAATCTATATGCATTACAATGCTCGTATTTTCCTTGCAAATAACTGGTCATTCCAAAAGGCACGGTAATTGATTTATGATGAGTTCTTGAATTAGAGTGAGTTCGTGATATAGTGATCTCAACGTGGATTTCACATTTCATGGTATCCCAGCAAGTTTTTCATTGCAAATTCAAATTTAAAAGATGAACGGTATGGTGGTGAGAAAACTTTGTATGTATTCAAGAATATGACCACACACACACGAATACAACAACAATCCAGTATGTATAGTGCATATAGTTTTCCAGACCATGCAAGTATGACACGAATTCAAAAATACTCCCTCTGTTCTTAAATATTTGTCTTTTAGAGATTTCAACAAGTGACTACATACGGAGCAAAATGAGTGAATCTAGACTCTAAAATATGTCTATATACATCCGCATGTGGTAGTCCATTTGAAATATCTAAAAAGACAAATATTTAGGAACAAACAAGAGTAAAATGTAAGCCATGCATGGTCCTCAATTCAATATATAAAATGCATAGTAAACTGAAATATGAATATTAAGTTTAGTACTACGTACATGCAAATATTGCGACCCCCCACCACACATGCTTCATGTATCGATTGATGTTCATTTCTCTGTTGATAGAGCTATTGGTATTCGACACACGCGTGCTCATTATTTGTCTTCACGTTTCGATCTTCATTTATGTAATTCCCACCCTCGCACTCTCAACAAATGTATTTCTCACACACAACCTCATCGTGCCCTCCATGAAAAACCATCCCTCTCTCTCAAGACACATACGTTGCTTTTGTAAAACATCTTCACCGTGCGCGCACACACAAAGTCTATCTAGGACACTCTTGGTAATTATCTCCCTCCAGCCCTCACTACAGCTTCGCCGCACGATATCTCGGTGTATCGTCTTTAACATTCGAGTGTATGCTAGGCCACACTCACTCGATCTCTCCCTCTATAAATGACTCGACTGACCTCGCTTTTTCGCATTGTCTCTCTCACACATAGACGCTCGCACTACACCTCTTGCATAAGCGGAGCTATGTAGATTGTCGGGGGGGGGGGGGGAACCCCTCGACCTTAGATAAAATTGTGAAGCTCTGTTTAGGACTGTTTAGATTATATTTTTTGAACATTATATTTGTCCCCACTCTCCCAAACACCGATGGGTTGTGCACCCTCCCCCTCCCCGGGAGAATATCATGTGCCCCCACACCTTAGATGCTATATGCTGATATGTGTTCCTTGGAGCTTGTAGATCTGAGATATAGCGGCTCACAGGATATCTTAATATTTTTAAAAGAAACCTTCATGAGTTTGAGAATTGCACACAATTTGTACAAAAACTACGTAGATGCCCTTGGATCCCATATCCAATGACCTCGAAGCTCGTATCACCGTAGCATCTAACAAGAGGGAGGACCTCATATTATCTTGTATGTAAGAATATCATGTGCTACCACACCTTAGATGCTTTGGTGATACAAGCTCTTCGAAGCCATTGGATCTGTGATCCAACAACTCCTTGGTGGTTCAAATGTTTTTTGCAGAAAAGCCCCCAAAGAGTTCGGGCACTGCTCACAAGCACAAAGACTGCTCATATGCCACTGGATCTCAGATCGAACGACCTCGAAGCTCGTATCACCGTAGCATCCAAGCTATGAGAGCACCTGATGTTTTCTCGCACGGGAGAATATGACGTGCTCCCACACTGTAGATTCTATGGTGATACGAGTTCCCAAGAGATCTAACAGCTCACAGTAGGAGGTTTGAATGTTTTTGCAATATAGGCCACAAAGAATTTGGGAATTGCGCAGAAAGTACAAGTACTACGCATGTGGCATCTGATCATAGATCAAACGACCTAGATGGTCGTATCACTGTAGTGGCTAATTAATCTACGAGGAGCACCTAATATGAGCTACTGGGAGCCGTTGGATCCAAGATCCAGTGGCACACACGAGGCCTGAATGTTTATTTGCAAAAAAAACTTGGAGAGTTTGGAAATTGCACATAATTACAAAGACTACTCCCAAGCCATTGGATCTCAGATCCAACGACGTAAAATCTCATATCACCATAGCATTTAAGCTGCGGGGTGCATGTGATATTCTATGCCGCTGACATTTTTGTTCCTAAAGTTGCAAAATATGTGTAACTGGTGCTGTAACTTGTCTAACCGCGCAAAGTGTTTGTGCAAAAAACATCCTACACTGAAATATCGGAACAACACATGGGGGTCCCACTTGTCATTGATCAAATTTGGACCTAAAACTAAAAAATCTGAAGGACGAGATTCGAACTGGCAACCTGGACTACAAAGCGTACGTCGATAGCCTGAAACAACAATGGTTGTTGGTTTTTTCGCATAACTTGATTTTATATAGTATTACGTTGAGTAGAGTAGAGGGAGTGGCTCGTCAACATGTGCATGACCGTTGACTCACTTACTGGTGGGTCCCATGTCTGCAATCTCTCTCTCTTCTCTCCATCTAGTACAACCTTTAGATGCATGGGCACACATGAAGAGCGGCGCGAGGTTGCCGTGGTGTTATTATAACTAAAAAGATGCTTGGAAAATATATGAATCGCCTAGAACAAGAGACGTTGTGGTTGTTGGGGAACGCAGTATTTCAAAAAATTTCCTACGATCACGCAAGATATAACTAGGAGATGCATAGAAACGAGAGGGGAGAGTGTTTCCACGTACCCTCGTAGACTGAAAGCGGAAGCGTTTAGTAACGCAGTTTATGTAGTCGAACGTCTTCGCGATCCAACCGATCCTAGCACCGAATGTACGGCACCACCGTGTTCAGCACACGTTTAGAACGATGACGTCCCTCGAGCTCTTGATCCAGTTGAGGACAAGGGAGAGTTCCATCAGCATGATGGCGTCTTGACGGTGATGATGAAGTTATCGGCGCAGGGCTTCGCCTAAGCACTACAACGATATGACCGAGGTGTGTAACTATGGAGGTTGGGCACCGCACACGGCTAAGACTATTGATCTTGTGTCCTAGGGCGCCCCTGCCCCCGTATATAAAGGAGGAGAGGGGGAGGCCGGCCGGCCCCTGTAGGGCGCGCCAAGGAGAGGAGTCCTACTAGGACTCCAAGTCCTAGTAGGATTCCACTTGGTGGAAGGGGAAAGGAGGAAGGGAGAGGGGGAAGGGAAGGAAAGGGGGGTGCCGCCCCCTTCCCCTAGTCCAATTTGGACTGCCAAGGGGGGGCGGCCAGCCCCTTGTGGCCCTTCTCTCTCCCCACTAAGGCCCATGAAGGCCCATTAGTTCCCCCGGGGGGTTCCGATAACCCTCACGCACTCCAATAGTTACCCGGTACCTCTCAGAACTCATCCGGTGTCCGAATAACATCGTCCAATATATCAAATTTTATGTCTCGACCATTTTGAGACTCCTTGTCATGTCCGTGATCTCATCCGGTACTCCGGACAAATTTCGGTCATCAAATCACATAACTCATAATATAAATCGTCATCGAATGTTAAGCGTGCGGACCCTACGGGTTCGAGGACTATGTAGCATTGACTGAGACACATCTACGGTCAATAACCAATAGCGGAACCCGGATGCTCATATTGGCTCCTACATATTCTACGAAGATCTTTATCGGTCAAACCACATAACAACATACATTGTTCCCTTTGTCATCGGTATGTTACTTGCCCGAGATTCGATCGTCGGTATCATCATACCTAGTTCAATCTCGTCACTGGCAAGTCTCTTTACTCGTTTCGTAATGCATCATCCCGTAACTAACTCATTAGTCACATTGCTTGCAAGGCTCATAGTGATGTGCATTACCGAGAGGGCCCAGAGATACCTCTCCGATACACGGAGTGACAAATCCTAATCTCAATCTATGCCAACTCAACAAACACCATCGGAGACACTTGTAGAGCATCTTTATAATCACCCAGTTACGTTGTGACGTTTGATAGCACACAAGGTGTTCCTCCGGTATTCGGGAGTTGCATAATCTCATAGTTAGAGGAACATTTATAAGTCATGAAGAAAGCAATAGCAATAAAACTAAATGATCATTATGCTAAGCTAACGGATGGGTCTGGTCCATCACATCATTCTCTAATGATGTGATCCCGTTCATCAAATGACAACACATGTCTATGGTCAGGAAACTTAACCATCTTTGATTAACGAGCTAGTCAAGTAGAGGCATACTAGGGACACTTTGTTTGTCTATGTATTCACACATGTACCAAGTTTCTGGTTAATACAATTCTAGCATGAATAATAAACATTTATCATGATATAGGGAAATATAAATAACAACATCATTATTGCCTCTAGGGCATATTTCCTTCAGTCTCCCACTTGCACTAGAGTCAATAATCTAGATTACATAGTAATGATTCTAAAACCCATGGAGTCTTGGTGCTAATCATGCTTTGCTCATGAGAGAGGCTTAGTCAACGGTCTGCAACATTCAGATCCGTATGTATCTTGCAAATCTCTATGTCTCCCTCACTGACTTGATCGTGGATGGAATTGAAGCGTCTCTTGATGTGTTTGGTTCTCATGTGAAATCTGGATTCCTTCGCCAAGGCAATTACTCCAGTATTGTCACAAAAGATTTTCATTGGACCCGACGCACTAGTTATTACACCTAGATCGGATATGAACTCCTTCATCCGGACTCCTTCATTTGTTGCTTCCGAAGCAGCTATGTATTCCGCTTCACACGTAGATCCTGCCACGACGCTCTGCTTGGAACTGCACCAACTGACAGCTCCACCATTCAATATAAATACGTATCCGATTTGTGACTTAGATTCATCCGGATCAGTGTCAAAGCTTGCATCGACATAACCATTTACGACGAGCTCTTCGCCACCTCCATAAACGGGAAACATATCC
This sequence comes from Triticum urartu, assembly GCF_003073215.2. Taxonomy (NCBI): domain Eukaryota; kingdom Viridiplantae; phylum Streptophyta; class Magnoliopsida; order Poales; family Poaceae; genus Triticum; species Triticum urartu. The sequence continues at coordinate 347,308,849 of NC_053026.1, forward strand.
TTAGTCCTTTTCAGGTATTTCAAGATGTTCTTGACCGCTGTCCAAGGATCCACTCCTGGATTACTTTTGCACCTCACTGCTAAACTTATAGCAAGTCACACATCAGGTCTGGTACACAGCATTGCATACATGATAGAACCTATAGCTGAGGCATAGGGATTGACTTTCATTTTTCTCTATCTTCTGCAGTGGTCGGGCATTGAGTCTGACTCAATTTCACACCTTGTAACACAAGCAAGAACCCTTTCTTTGTTCGATCCATTTTGAACTTCTTCAAAACTTTATCAAGGTATGTGCTTTGTGAAAGTCCAATTAAGCGTATTGATCTATCTCTATAGATCTTGATGCCCAATATATAAGGAGCTTCACCAAGGTCTTTCATTGAAAAATTCTTATTAAAGTATCCTTTTATGCTATCCAGAAATTCTGTATTATTTCCAGTCACCAATATGTCATCCACATATAATATTAGAAATGCCACAGATCTCCCGCTCACTTTCTTGTAAATACAGGCTTCTCCAAAAGTCTGTATAAAGCCATATGCTTTGATCACACTATCAAAGCGTATATTCCAACTCCGAGAGGCTTGCACCAGTCCAAAAATGGATCGCTAGAGCTTGCACACTTTGTTAGCACCTTTTGGATCGATATAAACCTTCTGGTTGCATCATATACAACTCTTCTTTTAGATATCCATTAAGGAATGCAGTTTTGACATCCATTTGCCAAATTTCATAATCATAAAATGCGGCAATTTCTAACATGATTCGGACAGACTTAAGCATCGCTACGGGTGAGAAGGTCTCATCGTAGTCAACTCCTTGAACTTGTTGAAAACCTTTCTCAACAAGTCGAGCTTTGTAGACGGTAACATTACCGTCAGCGTCAGTCTTCTTCTTGCAGATCCATTTATTCTCTATGGCTTGCCGATCATTGGGCAAGTCAACCAAAGTCCACACTTTGTTCTCATACATGGATCCCATCTCAGATTTCATGGCCTCAAGCCATTTCGCGAAATCTGGGCTCATTATCGCTTCCTCATAGTTCGTAGGTTCATCATGGTCAAGTAACATGACCTCCAGAACAGGATTACCATACCACTCTAGTGTGGACCGTACTCTGGTTGACCTACGAGGCTCAGTAGTAACTTGATCTGAAGTTTCATGATCATCATCATTAGCTTCCTCACTGATTGGTGTAGGAATCACTAGAACTGATTTCTATGATGAACTACTTTCCAGTTCGGGAGAAGGTACAATTACCTCATCAAGTTCTACTTTCCTCCCACTCACTTCTTTCGAGAGAAACTCCTTCTCTAGAAAGGATCCATTCTTAGAAATGAATATCTTGCCTTCAGATCTGTGATAGAAGGTGTACCCAACAGTTTCCTTTGGGTATCCTATGAAGACACATTTCTTCGATTTGGGTTCGAGCTTATCAGGTTGAAGCTTTTTCACATAAGCATTGCAGCCCCAAACTTTAAGAAACGACAGCTTAGGTTTCTTGCCAAACCACAGTTCATATGGTGTCGTCTCAACGGATTTAGATGATGCCCTATATAACGTGAGTGCAGCCGTCTCTAAAGCATAACCCCAAAACGATAGTAGTAAATCAGTAAGAGACATCATAGATCGCACCATATCTAATAAATGATAGATGTGGTGTTCTAGGTGGCATGAGTTGCGAAACTATTCCACATTGTTTCAAATGAAGACCAAACTCGTAACTCAAATGTTCACCTCCACGATCAGATCGTAGAAACTTTATTTTGTTGTTATGATGATTTTAAACTTCACTCTAAAATTCTTTGAACTTTTCAAATGTTTCAGACTCATGTTTCATCAAGTAGATATACCCATATATGCTGAAATCATCTGTGAAGGTCAGAAAATAATGATACTCGCCGCGAGCCTCAACACTCATCGGACCGCATACACCAGTGTGTATTATTTCCAATAAGTCAGTTGCTCGCTCCATTGTTCCGGAGAACGGAGTCTTAGTCATCTTGCCCATGAGGCATGGTTCGCAAGCATCAAGTGATTCGTAATCAAGTGATTCCAAAAGTCCATCAACATGGAGTTTCTTCATGCGCTTTACACCAATATGACCTAAACGGCAGTGCCACAAATAAGTTGCACTATCATTAATAAACTTGTATCTTTTGGCTTCAATATTATGAATATGTGTACTACTATTGAGATTTAACAAAAATAGACCACTCATCAAGGTGCATGACCATAAAAGATATTACTCATATAAATAGAACAACCATTATTCTCCGATTTAAATGAACAACCATCTCATATCAAACAAGATCCAGATATAATGTTCATGCTCAATGCTGGCACCAAATAAGAATTTTTTAGGTCTAAAACTAATCCCGACGGTAGATGTAGAGGTAGCGTGCCGACGGTGATCACATCAACTTTGGAATCATTTCCCACACGCATCGTCACCTCATCCTTAGCCAATCTTCGTTTGATCCGTAGCCCATGTTTCGAGTTGCAAATGTGAGCAACCGAACCAGTATCAAATACCCAGGCGCTACTACGAGCATTAGGAAGGTACACATCAATAACATGTATATCGAATATACCTTTCACTTTGCCATCCTTCTTATCTGCCAAATACTTGGGGCAGTTGCGCTTCCAGTGACTAGCCCCTTTGAAGTAGAAGCACTCAGTCTCAGGCTTAGGTCTAGACTTGGGTTTCTTCACTTGAGCAGCAACTTGCTTGCCGTTCTTCTTGAAGTTCCCCTTCTTCCCTTTGCCCTTTTTTTTGAAACTAGTGGTCTTGTTAACCATCAACACTTGATGCTCCTTCTTGATTTCCACCTCCGCAGCCTTTAGCATTGCGAAGAGCTCGGGAATTGTCTTATCCATCCCTTGCATATTATTGTTTTCCATGAAGCTTTTGTAGCTTGGTGGTCGTGATTGAAGAACTTTGCAAATGACACTATCATTTGGAAGATTAACTCCCAGTTGAGTCAAGTGGTTGTGGTACCCAGACATTTTGAGTATATGTTCACTGACAGAACTATTCTCCTCCATCTTGCAGCTATAGAACTTATTGGAGACTTCATATCTCTCAATTCGGGCATTTTCTTGAAATATTAACTTCAACTCCTGGAACATCTCATATGCTCCATGACGTTCAAAACGTCTTTGAAGTCCCGATTCTAAGTCGTAAAGCATGACACACTGAAGTATCGAGTAGTCATCAGCTTTGCTCTGCTAGATATTCATAACATTTGGAGTTGCTCCTGCAGCGGGTTTTGCACCTAGCGGTGCTTCCAGGACATAATTCTTCTGTGCAGCAATGATGATAATCCTAAAGTTACGGACCCAGTCTGTGTAGTTGCTACCATCATCTTTCAACTTAGCTTTCTCTAGGAACGCATTAAAATTCAAGGGAACGGTACCATGGGCCATTGATCTACAACAACATAGACATGCAAATACTATCAGGTACTAGGTTCGTGATAAATTAAAGTTCAATTAATCATATTACTAAAGAACTACCACTTAGATAGACATCCCTCTAGTCATCTAAATGATCATGTGATCCATATCAACTAAACCATGTCCGATCATCACGTGAGATGGAGTAGTTTTCAATGGTGAACATCACTATGTTGATCATATCTACTATATGATTCACGTTCGACCTTTCGGTCTCAGTGTTCCGAGGCCATATCTGCATATGCTAGGCTCGTCAAGTTTAACCCGAGTATTCTGCATGTGCAAAACTGGCTTGCACCCATTGTATGTGAACGTAGAGCTTATCACACCCGATCATCACGTGGTGTCTCGGCACGACGAACTGTAGCAACAGTGCATACTCAGGGAGAACACTTATACCTTGAAATTTAGTGAGGGATCGTCTTATAATGCTACCGCCGTACTAAGCAAAATAAGATGCATAAAGGATAAACATCACATGCAATCAACAAAAGTGATATGATATGGCCATCATCATCTTGTGCCTTTGATCTCCATCTCCAAAGCACCGTCATGATCACCATCGTCACCGGCTCGACACCTTGATCTCCATCGTAGCATCGTTGTCATCTCGCCAACTATTGCTTCTACGACTATCGCTACCGCTTAGTGATAAAGTAAAGCAATTACATGGCGATTGCATTTCATACAATAAAGCGACAACCATAAGGCTCCTATCAGTTGCCGATAACTTTTACAAAACATGATCGTCTCATACAACAATTTATATCTCATCACGTCTTGACCATATCACATCACAACATGCCCTGCAAAAACAAGTTAGACGTCCTCGTTGTTGCAAGTGTTACATGGCTGCTATGGGTTACTAGCAAGAATCGTTCTTACCTATGCATCAAAACCACAACCATTTTTCATCAAGTGTGCTGTTTTAACCTTCAACAAGGACCGGGCATAGTCAAACTCGATTCAACTAAAGTTGGAGAAACAGACATCCGCCAGCCACCTGCGTGCAAAGCACATTGGTAGAGCCAGTCACATGAACGCGTTCATGTAATGTCGGTCCGGGCCACTTCATCCAACAATACTGCCAAATCAAAGTAAGGCATTGCTGGTAAGCAGTATGACTATTATCACCCACAACTCTTTGTGTTCTACTCGTGCATATAACATCTACGCACAAACCTAGCTTTGATACCACTGTTGGGGAACACAGTATTTCAAAAAAATCCTACGATCACGCAAAATCTATCTAGGAGATGCATAACAACGAGAGGGGAGAGTGTGTCCATGTACCCTCATAGACCGAAAGCAAAAGCGTTTAGTAACGCGGTTGATGTAGTCGAATGTCTTCGTGATCCAACCGATCCTAGTACCAAACGCACGGCACTTCCGTGTTCAACACATGTTCAACACGATGATGTCCCTCGAGCTCCTGATCCAGTTGAGGACGAGGGAAAGTTTCATCAGCATGACGACGTGTTGATGGTGATGATGAAGTTATTGGCGCAGTGCTTCGCCTAACCACTACAACGATATGACCGAGGTGTGTAACTGTGGAGGGGGGCACTGCACACGGCTAAGACTATTGATCTTGTGTCCTAGGGTGCCCCCTGCCCCCGTATATAAAGGAGGAGAGGGGGAGGCCGGCTGGCCCCTGTAGGCGCGTCAAGGAGAGGAGTCCTACTAGGACTCCAAGTCCTAGTAGGATTCCACTTGGTGGAAGGGGGAAGGAGGAAGGGAGAGGGGGAAGGAGGAAGGGAGAGGGGGAAGGGAAGGAAAGGAAAGGGTGGCGCCGCCCCCTTCCCCTAGTCCAATTCGGACTGCCAAGTGGGGGGGGGGGGAAGCCAGCCCCTTGTGGCCCTTCTCTCTCCCCACTAAGGCCCATTAGTCCCCCCGTGGGTTCCGATAACCCTCTAGCACTCTGATAGTTACCCGGTACCTTTCGGAACTCATCCGGTGTTTGAATAACATCGTCCAATATATCAACCTTTATGTCTCAACCATTTCGAGACTCCTCGTCATGTCCGTGATCTCATCCGGGACTCAGAACAAACTTCGGTCATCAAATCACATATCTCATAATACAAATCGTCATCGAACGTTAAGCATGCGGATCCTATGGGTTCGAGAACTATCCAGACATGACCGAGACACATCTCCGGTCAATAACCAATAGCGGAACCAGGATGCTCATATTGGCTCCTACATATTCTACGAAGATTGACGGTGTCCTGGACTAGGGGGTACTCAACACGTCATCTCCCGATCTGTTAGATTGGGCCGAGGACCCCCATGGCCGTATACTCATGGGCCAGTTCGGACAGCTGCCGCATACATGGAAGATTCCACAAGACTTGGTGATCAAGACAAGGACTCCTCCCCACCGGCGTATTCGGCTAGGACTCTTGTTATCCTAGGCCTTTGGTGCATTATATAAACCGAGGCCAGGCTAGTCGATAGAGAATATATACAACATACAATCATACCATAGGCTAGCTTCTAGGGTTTAGCCTCTCTGATCTCGTGGTAGATCTACTCTTGTACTACCCATATCATCAATATTAATCAAGCAGGACGTAGGGTTTTATCTCCATCAAGAGGGCCCGAACCTGGGTAAAACTTCGTGTTCCCCGCCTCCTGTTACCATCCGCCTTAGACGCACAGTTCAGGACCCCCTACCCGAGATCCATCGGTTTTGACACCGACATTGGTGCTTTCATTGAGAGTTCCACTGTGTGATCGGCAAAAGGATCGATGGCTTGTCTGCAGGACAACTGCGATGCCGGCATCTTCGTCGCCGGCTCGACTGGTCATCTTGGCTCGACCGAGGACCGTGCTCCATCTCCGATCGTCATGTTCGGACGAGGGCCTTCATCAACATCAGCTCCGATCTCTATCAAGATTATGGAGGAATCATCCATGGAGCTCGGGGGCTCAACGTCAACATTGCCCTCGGGCGACCGTGCTGTTTTTCTAAAGAACGAACTTGTATCCGCTGCCACCACCTTTTAGAGCATCGCTTTGACGATCCCTTTTGTGGAATTGTGCGGAATTGAGTCTACAACAGCCATGCAAAATTTCGTCGAGTTCTGATGGAGGAATTTCCGACAATCTATGATATACCGGAGCCCTGTCAAATCTTGATGGGAATCTGGACGAGTTTAGGGTGTGGTCTCCAGAGCCCACTCGGATGTCCTTTGGAAGATCCAACCGTTCATCTACTGCGTAATTCCCATATCTACCACCCCTCCAAATTTCAGCTTGACCCGACGGTTCAAACTCCGGAAACCTTCCGATGAGTGGACCAATTTTCGGATTCGTTTTCGGCGCGAATACAGATCCGACCCGAATTCATGTTTCTTTAGGAACGTGATATTGGACAACCTTTTTAGAGGAATTCTATTCTAGGGTATTGTGCGTTGTTTTTAAAAACGTGCCCGTAAATTGTTAAACCTCCCCCGAGGTCATCTTCGTCATCATGCTGGTGTCAAACCAGTCCGGCAATATTGCTCCAAGGTTGCCGACCTGCGCTAGACACGTCGTCACTTTGTTGAGCTTAGCACAACTTCTTCGGATCATCATCTCGGCAATCCGAACAAGAGTCCGGCATCGCGAAGGATAAATCATCACCAACATCGCCACCCCACAGATTACACGGAGCGGGCACACCGGCATCGCCGCACGGTCACTTCATCAAGCCGGCATCGACCACGTCACGACCGGCATCGGCAGGGCCGCACTATCGCTTCTTCAAGCCGATGTCCATCATGCCGACCTACTTCGACTCATCGGCTGACATCGAGGCTTCGACATCTCGGCTGGACCGAGGGCTTCACCATCTCTTCATCAACTTACTTCAGAGACTTCGGCGTCACCAGCCGACCAACTTTATCACATTAGCTGGACCACACGCTTTTCCTCAGCGAGCCAACCTTTGCTAGCATCGCCAGGCCATCGCTTTATCACCCATCAGGCAATGGGTGTGTGGATCGATTCCCGATTTTGGGAGTCGCTTTTCTTCGAAATGCTACAACAAATAAACCAGGTGCTATTAATCCTAACATTTTTTGCTTGTTGGGTTTATTTTTTCTTAAGGAATTATCACTCTGGTTTGTTCCATCATCTGTACACAGGTCTATCAAATAGCGGCCACATTAAAAACAGCCACGTGGCGGTTCGGTCAACTGCCGTACATAGTTCGGCGAACGCCGCATCCGGAGTCCGGACCACCCTGCAAATTCAAGCTTTGTCATGCCTTCACTGCAGCACGCCGATGCCCTGCATCGACATTGACTTCGGCGCCAGGCCATATTTCTTTTATTACTCACTTTGCATAAATTATTTATTACGCAACGATTTTTTAATTATTATTATCACTATTATCTCTGGTTTGCACTATTTTTTGTGCACAAGAAAATGATCCGGGTTGGGCAGTACCGTCAACTCGGCATACTGACATACCACGTCACCTCGGTTGGACTGGGGGCTTCGTCAACACTTCATTACCCCATGCCAGGGACTTCGACATCACTCTACCGGCCCGCATTGACCGTGCTATGTCACCACTTCGGAGTGCCGAGCTCTTTGCTCCGCCACCTTGGGACCGGCTTGGGGGATGGAACCTTGTCCCGCATCAAGCTCGGGCCGCGTCATCAATACTGAACACATTAACCAGCTAAGTTGCCTTCATGCTCAAAGTTTTAAATTTTTAACTTGTGTTCGGTTCGACCAAGCATTATACTTTCTTGGAAAAATTTGCTTGTAAAAAATTTCCTTATCCAAACTTTGTTTGTGACGCACAAATTCAAATACCCCGTTTATTTGGGGGCTTCCTTTATGAAGCTTTTCCTCTTGCATATGATTATACTTGTACGGCTTCGTTCCTTGTTCATGTATTATGCCACAATATGCACCATATTGACTTAAGCGATTTGCAAGCTGGGTTGCCTGGCTCCTGTGCTTACCCCTACGTTCCCAATTGTTCGGCTAGGGAGTAAAGGGAGCACCTCTGCGATTGTCACGACCGGGTCCTCCGAGCTCTTACCTCAGACTGGGTGAAGCCGAAAGCTAGCGCTCTTATTGTTTTCAATCATGGTCGGCACACAACGAAACTCATGAGTACAAAAAATCTATTGCACAAGTCTCATAGTAATAATGAGCACTGAAGAAAGGTGTCGGTGGGGGTACTATTTTCTTCAAAGATGCTTCTTACACTTCGTTTGTAATATAGCATAAGTTCCCAGAGCGCGCCTTGTCTGTTACAGCCTTATGGCCCGGTTGCCTGGTTATCGGAAACACTGTCAATATTCTTGACAGGTGGAGTACATAGCACTTTTCGGTCCTTGACCGAAGAGGGAGAAGCCGATGGTCGGTTAAGACGCGTTTAAAGTTTGGTTGAACAAAGATATGATATTAGTACTTCGGTACGTACAATCATTATACATAAAATTCTTTTACCCAAGTCACTTGGGGGCTCTTAAATTTATATGAGCCATTTTATAATAAGTGTTCTTCTTCTTAGTTGCTGCAAAGTTTTTATTACTATTATTATTCATCACTCCTTTTTTCGACACGAGTGTGTGGTCACTAGCCGGGGAGCCTAATTTCTCTCTCAAAGCCGCTAGAGTTTAGTTTGCTAAACTGGCCTAATGAGAAGTACTCCGCCTTCGGGATAGGAGGTTGAAGCCGTAGGCTGACCCGCTTGAAGTCTTGAGATAGGATGTGACATGTTAAAGCATGACAGAAGCACTCTTTTTTTCTAAGACCAATTTTCGGATTGGCACCAAACACTTGATCTTGTTCGGACGTCAAGTTTTTACTGACGTTTTTTGGTTTTCCAAGCTTATGACACTTTTATACTATTTGTGTGTTTTCAGCACAAGTCTCGCAGTGCAACACTAGACACCTTTAGAGGTCCGGCAAAAACATTCTCGGAAATTGCTATATATGCATTGGTTTTGAATTGTGTCTTCGGTCAATAGTTGGGTTGCCCGGCTCCTGCAGTTGCTTCCTACGTTCCGCTTTGTTCGGCTAGGCGTGCAAAGGGAGAACCACTGCGACTGTGCTTCCAGCTCACATGGTTAAGCACCTCAGTGGAGAAAGCCGAAAGCCGACTGTCACAATAAGCGTAAACTGGTCAGCGATCCGATGACTGTGTTAAATGACGGGCCATTCATAACAATGGCCGAAGTGTTTACGGCTTGACCTCGACTGTCGCCGAACACTACCGGGGGCTATTAACTGGCCTCCCAAACTAAATCCTCGATATTTTGCTCTTACATTAGAGCTGAGGTTTCATGATCATGCTTAGCATGACAACCCAAAGAAAGGAACCTATAGCGGGACTATTTTCTTTGGAAGACATTTCTTATGTTAAACAGTAATATAAAATATCTCTCTGCGTACCTTTGTTTATATAACCATATGGCCAGATTGCCTTGTTTGTCTTGCCCTCATAAAAGCTTTATAAAGTAGGACAAACACTCCTCGGCTACTGGCCGAGGAGGTGGAAGCCGATGGTCGGTCAACAAAGTTTTGTACAATGCGGATCCGAGCATTAATGACGTAAAGTACTTGGATACATAGAGTCATTACACATAATTTGTGATTTTACTATGGATATCGATCCTTAATTCTGCCACCCGTGCCTGCATTAAGGCTCGGGTTCTACCGGGCTTCGGGCTTATTATTTACAAATGTTAAAGGGGCAAATCGATCCCCTGATCTAGTGTTGGCACCCGACCAGTGTCTCGGGGGCTACTGCATTGCCTGTTCAATGCAGAAAATTTTAAGTGCAATACAGTTTCCGACAAGATTTTGATCCTCAGGTTGGTCGGCCGCACCCAACCTAAGTCTGGAGGACTGAGCACGCCGCTTTTTGTGCCCCGAAGTATTCTGCCGAGCTAGGACTTGATCCTCAGGACGATTTTACAAATCAACCTGAGTCTCAGCGGATACTGGGATCAGCGGTCTTACGTCATCCTTCAGGTGCATCTTGGGTTTTAGACCGATACACAGCTTGAGGGCTACTGGCTATATATCTCGGCAGAGAATAAATTGCACCAATCAAAAATATTGACCAAAAATTGGCCCACAGTCGGGGTGGTGCGCCACCTCGGAAGCAGTCCGGCATAAAGCTCGAGCGCTAGTGGCTGGATCCATAGAGGTCATTTCCGGCATTAAGCTCGGCTAAACTCCTTCAACTTTTTTGAACCAAGGTAATTTATGACAGTCCGACGTTTGAGCTTGGACATAGTCCGACGTTGGAGCTTAGACATAGTCTGGCGTTGGAGCTTGGACATAGTCCAGTGTTGGAGCTCGGATACATTCCTGCGTTGGAGCTCGGAAGCGGTCCGCAGTTGGTGCTCGTCTGCAAAAGATACCTCAAATGCAGTACGGCGTTGGAGCTCGGACGCAAGAGGACACTGCCTCCCGGGAACAACTTCAAATCCGAGGTGTGGCATAAAAATAACAAGGCATTGATAAAGGCCGGAAACTTAAAGGGGCTCCTCGGATACCCGACGTATAAACTCGTCGAATGCATTTCGACGATCCTCAAGATCGAAGATGAGAAGATTTGTTGAACTAGTTTTCAAGACCGACAACCGAAGATGAAGAACAGTTCGGAAGAATTGAGGAGCGTCCCTAACTTGAAGACCGGTTCAGGGGGCTACTGACGGTGTCCTGGACTAGGGGGTACTCAACACGTCATCTCCCGATCTGTTAGATTGGGCCGAGGACCCCCATGGTCGTATACTCATGGGCCAGTTCGAACAGCTGCTGCATACATGGAAGATTCCACAAGACTTGGTGATCAAGACATGGACTCCTCCCCACCGGCGTATTCGGCTAGGACTCTTGTTATCCTAGGCCTTTGGTGCATTATATAAACCGAGGCTAGGCTAGTCGATAGAGAATATATACAACATACAATCATACCATAGGCTAGCTTCTAGGGTTTAGCCTCTCTGATCTCCTGGTAGATCTACTCTTGTACTACCCATATCATCAATATTAATCAAGTAGGATGTAGGGTTTTACCTCCATCAAGAGGGCCCGAACCTGGGTAAAACATCATGTTCCCTGCCTCCTGTTACCATCCGCCTTAGACACACAGTTCGGGACCCCCTACCCGAGATCCGCCGGTTTTGACACCGAGAAAGATCTTTATTGGTCAAACCGCATAACAACATACATTGTTCCCTTTGTCATCGGTATGTTACTTGCCCGAGATTCGATCGTCGGTATCATCATACCTAGTTCAATCTCGTCACCGGCAAGTATCTTTACTCGTTTCGTAATGCATCATCCCATAACTAAATCATTAGTCACATTGCTTGTAAGGCTCGTAGTCATGTGCACTACCGAGAGGGCCCAGAGATACCTCTCCAATACACGGAGTGACAAATCCTAATCTCGATCTATGCCAACTCAACAAACACCATCAGAGACACCTGTAGAGCATCTTTATAATCACCCAGTTACGTTGTGACGTTTGATAGCACACAAGGTGTTCCTACGGTCTTCGGGAGTAGCATAATATCATAGTTAGAGGAACATGTATAAGTCATGAAGAAAGCAATAGCAATAAAACTAAACACTCAATTTGCTAAGCTAACGGATGGGTCTTGTCCATCACATCATTCTCTAATGATGTGATCCCATTCATCAAATGACAACACATGTCTATGGTCTGGAAACTTAACCATCTTTGATTAACGAGCTAGTCAAGTAGAGGAATACTAGGGACACTATGTTTGTCTAGGTATTCACACATGTACCAAGTTTTCGGTTAATACAATTCTAGCATGAATAATAAACATTTATCATGATATAAGGAAATATAAATAACAACTCTATTATTGCCTCTAGGGCATATTTCCTTCAGTGGCTGGTCGAGATGGAGCTAACCACACCTATCCTCCATGCCACGTTAGCATGATGAAGCTGTGTGGCTAGTGGGGTGTTTTCGACCGACTGGCTGGGTCCCGATCGAGGTCGAACCATAGGTAATACATCTAATACAATATATTTTTATGCGCATATTTTCCCTCTGTGTCGAGGTGTGGCACACCCTACCGTGTGGTTTCTGGGTCCTCCCGGGTGGTGCACACATATTTTCTTCCTAGCCGAGACGTGGGACGTCCTACCACGTACTTTCTGGGTCCTCCTTGATCGTAGCACCGAAGCAAGTAAATGAGTCATCAAATCACAAAAGCCCATTCTACTTCTTGAGCTTTCATTGGGTTTTCCCTTGAAGAGGAAAGGGTGATGCAGCAAAGTAAAGATAAACATTTCCCTCAGTTAGAGAACCAAGGTATCAATCCAGTAGGAGACAACGCACACATAACCAATACCCGCACAAACAATCAAACAACTTGCACCCAACGCGATAAAGGGGTTGTCAATCCCTTCACAATCACTTGTAAAAGTGAGATATGATATAGATAAATAAAACTAAACAAACGATAAAGTAAATATTTTTGGGGTTTTGGGTTTATAGATTGGAAAGTAAAAGATTGGAAAATAGTAGATCGGAAACTAATACGATGGAAAATAGAAGATCGGAAACTTATATGATGGATAATAGACCCAGGGCCATAGGTTTAACTAGAATCTTCTCTCAAGATAGCAAATAATACGGTGGGTGAACAAATTACTGTCGAGCAATTGATAGAAAAGCGCACAATTATGACGATATCTAAGGCAATGATTATGAAATATAGGCATCACATCTGTGTCAAGTAGACCGAAACGATTCTGCATCTACTACCATTACTCCACACATCGACCGACTCCTGCCTGCATCTAGAGTATTAAGTTCATGAAGAACAGAGTAACACATTAAGTAAGATGACATGAAGTAGAGGAATAAACTCAAGCAATAGATGTAAACCCCATCTTTTTATCCTCGATGGCAACAATACAATACGTGCCTTTCTGCCCCTACTGTCACTGGGAAAGGACGCCGCAAGATTGAACCCAAAGCTAAGCACTTCTCCCATTACAAGAAAAAACAATCTAGTTGGCCAAACTAAACCTATAGTTCGAAGAGAATAACAAAGATATCAAATCATGTATAAAAGAATTCATAGAAGATTCAAATAATATTCATAGATAAGCTGATCATAAATCCACAATTCAGTGGATCTCGACAAACACACCGCAAAATAAGATAACATCAGATAGATCTCCAAGAACATCGAGGAGAACATGGTATTGAGAATCAAAGAGAGAAGAAGCCATCTAGCTACTAGCTATGGACCCGTAGGTCTGAGGTAAAATACTCACGCTTCATCGGAAGAGCAATAGAGTTGATGTAGAAGCCTTCCATGATCGAATCCCCCTCCGGCAGGATGCCGAAAAAGGCCCCAAGATGGGATCTCACGGGAACAGAAGGTTGCGGCGGTGGAAAAGTGTTTTCGTGGATTCTTCTGGAGGTTTGGGAATATATGTGAAGATATAGGACGAAGAATTAGGTCAGGAGGTGTTGGAGTAAGCCACAAGGCAGGGGGCGCCCCCCTAGGGCACACCCCTATGGCTTTTTGTCGGTGGGAACGACACCTATGGGATCCTTGGGATCCCTTCTATGGTCAGCGGGCGCGGGGTCGTGAGGAGAGCCGGTCTAGGAGCAAGCACACGGGTCGTTTACCCAGGTTCGGGCCGCGAGGACGCGTAAAACCCTAGTCCTGCTTTGGTGGATGTATTGATTGTTCCTGAGCTTTCTGAACTAGCTACGGTGGCCGTCTCATTCCAAAAAGCTGAATCCTTCTCCTGGTAGCCTCGGGCCTCCTTTTATTGGAAAAAGGGGCTGCCACAGTGGCACACAGGAGGTGGAAAGGCCTACAGTGTGCGAGCTTATCGCACGGCATTACGGGACAAAGCGCATTAAATGCACTACGTAGGTGTCCATTAGCTTTATCGGGGACGAGAACGAGGCACATCCCGTCCGTCACCGCTTTGCCTCGCTTCGACACACGCCCAGGCCGGCGATGCTGTCGGCATTCTGGGAACGGGGGTCCCCGGACTTGCCTGCCTGCGGCCCATGGTGTGGCTGTGCTGGCAGGTTTGTACGGCCAATCATCATCAACAAGGCATTCAAGACCCTCACGAGGGGCCAAGCCTCGCGAGGCGGATGATGCAAGACCTCCTCAGGAGCGGCCTCACCAGGCTGCCTCGCGAGGAGCGGAGATATCAAGGTGGGGCGAACCTCGCGAGGCTCTCGTGATGTGAGCCATGACCTTCGACACCAGGCGGGCGCCAGCGCGCGCAGCGTCCTTGTTTCCTCTTTGGTGCTAAGGAGGCAAGTGCAGGCGTGGAGTACCGAGGCATCAGGTAAAGGTTTCCATATCGGTGCAACAAGACCAAGACCGGAAGGACGACAGGACGAAGGTCACCATGGAGCCCAGGATGGCGTCACCACGAGAACCTTTGGCAGATGAAGACCACCTTTTGTCAGGATAGCTTGTACTAGCTGTCCCCTTTCAAATTGGCCACCGTTGTTGGCTCCCTTCCCGCTCAACATTTGGGGAGAGGACTAGGGCCTATATAAGTAGGACTAGCCACTACCAAAAGAGAGAGGTTCGATCTGATCTAAGGCTAACCCCTAGCACACCAAGCACAAGAACACCTCAACCTTAGGAGGTTGTTCTTCCCCTTTTACTGTTCATCATCAGCCCAAGAGGCAATCCACCACCACCGCACTGGAGTAGGGTATTACACCACATCGGTGGCCCGAACCAGTATAAACCTTGTGTCTTTGTGTTGCGAGTCCGTCGAGTTCGTCCGCGAGACCTTAGCGAGCTAGGGCGTAGATCGGAGGGAGGGAAAGAACTTCGCGCGCACCCCAGAGTTCGAACCTCAAGGGTTTGGCACTACAAAAAAATACACTTCCGTGATGATACGTGTTTGTCATAGTAGGTCGCGTTTTTTTGTGATGCATGTACATCCATGATGATTTTATGACAGAATCAAGATAGTCATACCTGTGCTGTCGTAGAAGTGTTCCATGACATTACCAAAATTATCATCACGGAAGTGTCCACTTCCATGATGATAAATCGCGCGTCACAGAAGTGCTTTCGTCAAGGGTGACCGACACGTGGCATCCACCGTAACGGAACGCCGTTAAGCTATCGGGTCGGGTTTTGGATCCGATAACCCGTTAACAGCCCCGACCAATGGGGATTTTCCACGTGTAAAATCATCATTGGCTGGAGGAAACACGTGTCGGCTCACCGTTGGGACAGATGTCATCCGCTCATTGGACCGAAGACGCCTATGATACGGCGACATGTGGCACGGCCCAACAGAGGCCCATTCCTATGAAAAGGCCGACCCGTTTGACTTGGTCAAAAGGTGGCGAGCCAGCCCACGGAAAGCCTGTTAATGGCCTATTGGCATATAGCCCATTTACAGCCCGCTAACCCAGGGCCCGTTATGCCCTATCCGAATTAGGCCCAGTAGCGTCATTTGGGCCGTCCAATATGATTCAGCTCGTTTTAACTTCCGGCCCATGACTTCTTTCGGCCCATATGAGGACCTTTGTAACTCTTGGCCCATTAACGGCCCGTGGTGAAACTGGCCCGTAATGAACAGTGTATCACTTTATACCCGTTAACGGCCCGTTATTCCATTGGGCCGTTTCCAGCCCAAGTTATCTTTTGGCCTTCTCAGGGCCCATTGATTCTTGGGCTCATTTACAGCATTCGGTTACATACGGCCCGTTACTGTCATTTTCTGCTTGTGGGCCAAATTCAGCCCGTCGTTATAGTCGGCCCGTTTGTGGACCGTTAATACATTGGGCCGTTTTCATGTAAAAAAACCCGTTGGGCTGTTTTCATAGAGTTATCAAATACGGCCTATTAACGGCCCGTTATGGTCCACGAATAGTACGGCCCATGATTGACGAAATGATGATACACCCCGTAGAAGGCCCATGGATCCTACGACCCGTATGAGGCCCATGGATAGTACGGCTCGTAGAAGGCCCATGGATCGTATGGCCCATAGAAGGCCCATGGACCCTAAGGCCCGTATAGAAGGCCGATGGATCCTATGGCCGGACGAAGGCCCATGGATCATACGGCCTGCAGGAGGCCCATGGTTACAACCATCCATGTGTTTCCATGATTATTTTGGCCTAGTTACCAAAAATAGGCTATTGTGGCCACTAGAAAAAAACAGAAAAAGAACTGCAGTGACTACAAGCAAACAACTAAACAAGACAATAAGGAAATAAATAAGCAAGCAATTAATGCTAGCCTATTACCGTTATTACACATATTACATCCACTGGGCATCAAAGTTCGCCACCAGTGCAAATATAGGGAACAAAGCAGCACATTACATACACTAGCGTCAAAATTGGCCACCAGTGCAAATAAACGCGGCAGCAAAACAAGAGCATAACTGAAATAACTTCGGAAGAGCTCAAGAAACATTATCCTGGGTATCCACCATGCTGGCAATAAGCTTAGCAAGCTAATTAGCTTTGTCCTGTTTGGCGCTAAAATCCTCCAACGCTTGCTGTTGCACCAGAAAGTATGCATCTGAATGCTCCAGGGACTTCCGCAGTCCTTCCGCTTCTTGTTGCAGCACAGCTGATCGATGTCTTTCAGCTTGTAGTTGAGACTCAAGAAACCAAACTGATTCAGACAGTGAGTTTGAATAGCTTGTGCAAGCGGTAGTGGCCAGTAACTCGAACACTAAACCAAGACAGGACTTTGGGGTTGTCTCGCTGTCTTCAAGATAGTCTTCCTTAGCTGTTTTATCAGCTTTGTTGGAGACCAACAAGGATGTGTCACTATCCTGAACCTTATCTGCATTACTTCCTTTACCATTGCTTAATAAGGCACTCTTCCCTAATATTCTGTCAGCATTCTAAAAGAAGAAACAAACAGACACATAACAAGTTTAGCATGTACTAGTATATGAAACTCATTTCGGTGAACCAGTTCATTAGTGAGGTGGACATGATTAAACTACCAAGTCTTCTATTGCCAAGTACTAGTACATAATAAAAGCATCAAACAAACATATATCTATGTCCTATGGTCACTGCATTGTCTTGCCAAATCAAAATAGAGACACGGTTCAAATCATATCAGTTCAAGACAAAGCAGCAGTGAAAGAATACAAAGCGTGGTAAACTACATGGCACAACAAGATTTCAGATGGGTACCACGAGTCTACATGTACAACAACACTATTGGCTCTGTTGTGATGCTAGTAATGTGCATGATATGAAAGTCAATTGTATACACGATTGAAATTGAAATCAACAGAGCTATTGATAAGGGCAAACCTGTTAAAGAAACATGCATGAACATACCTGCTGTGCCATTGGAGTTTCGATTGGATCCTTCAATTTAAAAATAAGTTTGTATGAGTAAATACAGTGATACAAGAGCAAAGCAATCATAGTTAAAAAAGGCGCGCCTAAGCGAGCGCTTAAGCACGCCTAGGCTCTAGGCGTTGGCAAAACGCATTGCGCATAACTACACATAATCTGTGCATAACTACACATAAGCATGCGCTTTGGTCAGTAAAGCGCAAGGCAGTGGCAAAACGCACAATTAACGCCTAGTGCTTTTTTGAACTATGATAGCAATGGAATCTTAAATTAGAACAGTTGTTCTTCAGGTTTAGGCACTTGTTCTACATGAACAGAGTACAGTAAGACGCAAGAATATAATACATAAAAATAGAAAATGAGCTCATAGACCTTACCACATTCTTGGTTCGGGACCAGTACAGAACAAGGTGTTCCCAGTCATCGTCCAGTAAATGTGTCTCAGGAGAACGTAAGGGAATTTGATGAGTTTCTTTGCCAGTGAAGTACGTTTTCTTTAGGTAATTCCAATACTGCCACCAAGCATTCTTGAAGATAGCAGAGGTATTAGCACAGGTTACCTCATTCTGAGTTTCCAAATCGGTCCTTCTCTATAGAGAAAAATGGGAAAATTTGCTGTATTATAACCATCATGGAGGTAGGATGTATGGGAAGAAGCAAAGTAATTGCCATGAATAACATTACTTACACATAACTCCTGGACAAACACCTTCAACTGACATTTTCCTTCATCTTCAGTATAATATTTCCAAGATGGGAAGATACACACATACGACTTAACAACATCAAATGCGATAGATGCTAAACTACGACTAGCTGGTTGTGCTTCCTCCACAGGAATAGGCGTACTAACTGGTGGAGTTGGGGTTTGCCGTGATAGTGCTGGCCCTTTGGGCACTGGAGCTGCCTTACTAACTGCTCTTGTTTGGGAGCTCTGTGGTGGAGATGGTGCTATGTCAACAGGAACTAGGTTACTATCGGCTGGGGTTGGGGTTAGATTGGGTGAAGCTGGTTCTCTGTCCATCGCAGTAGGGGTACAATCTGCGAGAGTTTGGGTTATGTGTGGTAGGGCTGGTTCTTGTGCATGTACAACCGGGGTGCTATCTCCACCAAGAGGTAGCACTGTTTTATTTGAAGACCGTGTTTTTAGTCCGCTAGATACTGGCATCACCCTCTCCAATTCAAATGGCTGATAAACAGGAAACATAGTTGAATGTACAGACATTGTATGAGAGACAGATGCAATAGATAGTGTGGAAAAAATAGGGCATGAAATAGTTGACATGTATATTGTTTAACTAAAATGGATAGCATGACATAATTTCACATATATGATGTCTATCTAAACTGGATAGCATAGCATAACATAATTCAAAGATATGATGAATAATTAAACAGGATCGCATGACATAATTCACCCACATGTTATCTAAGTAATCAGGATCGCATCATTTAATTCACATATGTGATTTATATGCTAAACAGAGGGCATTCGATATGATGTCTGAACTAAGAACATGGTGTTGAATATTGTATATATGATGTCTAAACTGTGCAATGCAAGACACCGTATGCATGATATGAGCAGTATAACCATGCCAAGTTAGAGAATACACCTCAGTGGGGGAATAGGACTGGTCATCTGTCTCTGAATCCATCTTTGAGGAGCTATCGGGACCCAACAAGAGATCTGCTTCGACAGGTAGCACTGTCTGCTCTGAAGGCCTTATTTTCACTCCAGATTTTTCCATCTCCCACCCAAATGGCTAATTCACAGGAAGAGTAGTTTAATGCACAAACATTGTCAACGAATGGAAATGTAATGAAGAAAAGGATGGGCAAGACATCATTCAAATATATGATGCCTGGTTAAACAGGATGGCATTGCACATTGCACATATACTATGGCTGGCTAAAAGACATGAGACTGCATAATTCCCATATATGATATAGAAACTAAACAGGTGGCATTACATAACATGTCTAAACTAAGCAGATGACATATATGGTGTCAAAAGTAGGCACCGCAAGGCAACATATGCATGATATGACTAACATCATCATGCCAAGGTAGAGCAAACACCTTGGGGGGTAAATAGGAGTGGTCAGCGGCGTTTGAATCCACCTCAGAACAGATATCTTCCTCTGGATTACAATCTGGAGAGGGGTGGGGAGGGTTTGCCATAGAACCCACCATGGAGCGATGTCTACATGGCATTGTATTGCCACGCAAAACTCTTCTCTTTTTCTCTACATGTTCAGCATGACTGTGTACAATATCTGACATGCATACGAAAAAAATATGGTGAGATTATGTAAGGAGAGCATGCAGAAATTTAGAGTGATGGTAACAACCAGTGGATCGACGTTTTTCCGTTGAACCAAAATAGCCCTAATGGATCGACGTGAATGTATAGTAATAAGTGATGCAACAAGTGTACAACCTCTTTGCCGTAGCCGTGTTGACCTCAACATCATTGGGTTGGTCGCTGAAGCAGTTGAGCCAGAGCTGGCTGTCGGAGGTGTGGAGGAAGATCTGAGGAATCTGTAGACGGCATCCAGGGCACTGCTCTGTTGTGATGGATCGTTCTATCATTGGAGCAGCTCCGGTGAGCCGTAAGACGTCAAGGCTGAAGCAGCACAAGGCAGACATCGTCAATCTCAAGTGGGCTTCTAATAGCATCTCCAATAGATGATGTAAAATGGATGTAAAATTAACATCACCAAAAACCACCTGACTACAATAGACGAGGTAAAAACTGTTGATCTCTGAACTTAACTATCAAAACTGAAATTTACTATGGAATCTGAATGCTACTGTCGAAACTGAACGCAATGGTAGCAGAGAGGCACTTGACATGTAGTTTAGGGAGGGCCTGCAGTTCATCTTCAACCTGCACCCCCCCTGAGCTGCCAGCCACCACCGGCCGAACCGCCGGCCCCAGCGCCGCCTCGCCGCCCCGACCAGCCCTCTAGGCCCCCCGCCCCCACCCTGAACCCTAAGATAGATAGTGGGGTACCTCTCCGGCGAGCCCCCGTCCCCGCTGCGGGTGGTTCTTGCTTAACTCCGGTGAGCCCCCCCAACCCCTAAAAATCGACTGACCCAAAAGTCGATTCAGTCGACTAAAGTGTGGCTTAGTCAGGGCAGAGCAGCAGCACGAGCGAGGGGGAGAGCAGCAGCAGCAGCAGCTAGGCGAGCGAGCGATCGAGCGAGAGCAGGAGCAGCAGCAGCAGATCCGACTGGTATGGACGCCGCCGCCGAAGGGGCCTCGCACTGGGGGAGAGCCGCCATGGAGATGTCGCCCGCGGCGCCGGCTTCAAGGTAGCCGCTCCATGGGGGTGTGGGATGGAGCACCGTCGGCGCTGGGAGGTCAAGTTAAGGAGAAGGTGCGATGCGGTGAGTGTACAACCTCTTTGGTGGCGCCGAGTAGGCCTCGGCTTCGTCCGAGGAGTCGGTGAGGATGCTGCGGTTCCGGTGGAGCAGGTTAAGGTGGCGCTGTGGGGATGGAGCAGCCGCGATAGACGAGGCGATCGTCGGAGCAGCTCCTTGGAGGTGGAGGACGGGGCAGCTGAACCGGCGGGACAGCGAGATGGACGACGGATCCTCATCTGGGGAGGTGGACGAGGGACGTCGAGCTGTTGCGCTGGATGACGTCGTCGGGGAAGAGGCTCCGGCTGGGCAGCGGTGACGTGGCGGACACAGAAGGGTGGGGTTTCGTGGCTGGAGCGGAGAGGTTATGGCGGCCTGGGATTTCGAATGGCAAAAAGGGGGCGATGGGAGGGGTGAAGCATGACTTAGGGACGCGCTTGTCCAAAATGTAGGGTGTGTTACAAAAGTACCCCCCACCGATTTGAACTAGCGGCCCTTTCGGCTCAGGGTTAGAAGGGGGATTTCGCGTGTCGGGATTTGGCAGCTGGAGGGAGTTTTTGCGCGCGTTGTAATTTCGGGATAGCAAGGCGTGGGTTGTGAAGGCGCCAGTTTTGGGAGCACGATAGCTGAATTTTCGGGATATAACAAGACACGGGTTGAATTTTAGGCGCAAGCCTAATGTGTAGTAATATTGTATTTGTACGTACCAAATCAATTCACACTTCCCTCAACCAAAAAGAAAACGAAAAAAATAAAACTATTCACACCACACAAAGAGAGTCTTGCCCCGTTTTACTATACAAATGCTATTCAAAGCTACTCCCTCCTTCCATCTATATAGGGTCTAATGCGTTTTTCGATGCTAACTTTGACCAAATATTAGAGCAATGATATATGACATGCAACTTACACAAAGCACACCATTAAATTCGTCTGTGAAATGTTCTTTCAATGATATAATTTTCACATTGTGCATGTCATGTACTATTAATCTTGTCAATAGTCAAAGGCGGTCTTAAAAATCTCATTACGCCCTATATAGATGGAAGGAGGGAGTATGAATCCATGTTATGTCCGATTAAATTTTTTCGCTTGTTGTATAATGCATGTAACCTACTCATACCAACATTTTAGTGCATTCCAAATGTCTATACTACCGCTGCAATTCGAACTAAATTTGAATTTGTTTCTCTATTTCAATAAGAATCTACAATCATGATTGTTGCCAACTTCAACCATCATAGTTTCCTTGCTATCCGCCAGATATAAATTGGACGGCCTATAATGCAGGATGGCAGGCACACCATCATCAACAACTCCGTTTTTTATAAGAGTAGAGATAAAATATATTAAATGTAGTATAACATGTTCATAACCACACCATGTGTATCACCGTTATATATATTCACACATGCGTCGGTTTGAAACACTATGATAAATTCTTCAAATATCCGAATTTGCTTTTTATAATGAAGTATATATGATCTCTATTCGTCTTTTTCACCCACACAACCCTATTATCTTTGTAGCTAGCGCTAACTTTCTCTTGTGCATGCACACACCCGCATCCCTCTCACCCTCCCTCAGCATTCTCTAGATCCATCGCGCAAATTCGTCTTTTCACTTTAGGTCGTTCACCCACAGTGTGTGTAGGCCCCCCAGCTCCTTCTTTACAGCACACATCGATCGATATGCCTCTCTGGCCAGGTGTGCCTAGCACAAACACAAGCTTCCCCTCTTCTCTTGTCACCATCCATGCCTCACTCCCACCGCTCTTTTCATCGTTCTCGTACTCGCACACTCCTCCCCCTCGATATAGTATGCCTCTCGTACCACCTCCTACATGCATTCCTCTCTCTCTCTATCCTTCTCCTCGTGCCTCATTTGCTTCTAACACACACATGCATGTATACCGATCGATCTCCCAACATATACCTAGATCGACTTTAACTACCCCCCATCGATCGACGTACCTCACAAGTTATGTCTCTCCTTTCTCTAACAAAGGGCGATTGATCTTCCTATGTAGTTACGTCTGCTTACAACAGCCACATCGTTCCCCCCTCATCATTCGTGCATGCCTCCTGACCCGTCTCTCACACGCACATGCACAGACAACAAGCAGCCATCTCCTCTCTTATTGATATTGCGGGCGTGTCCTCCGTTTTTCTAGCAAGCCTATCCCACCATTTGTTAGAAGCAACTCCACTACCACCCCCTCCAACACTCTAGCTCTGTCTCTCTCCCAACCTTATTCCTCTCCTGCACATATGCATGGATGCCGATCGATCTCCCTTAATACATGAGGCAGATTGATCTCCTTAATACATGAGGTAGGCCTCTCTCCTCCTCCACACATATACTAGCCATTGTACCTCTATAGTTAACTGGGCCTCCCTCTTCCCCCACCACATACCGATAGTCGAGCGCTGCAGGTAGGTATCCATGCCGCAGAGACAAACTGCACATGTCCCATCTCATGCTCCAGTAGGCCAGCCACTCTATATCTTTGACGTGGGCACGCACAAATTTGATGGCACTCTTTATCGATCGCGCGCGCGCACACACACACATCATCCCTCTCTTTGATTCTATGGACACCTCAAGATGCATTTGTATGAGTAGTTTATCTTGTGAGAGAAAAGGTTGAACGAGGGGAGGCCTTATTTGTGAACGTGGAGCGACGTGTGGGTATATTTTTGCAAAATTGCCATAGTTTCTTTCCTATCCGTTAGATATAAATCCAACGGCCTATATTGCAGGATGGCACGCACACCATCATCACCAACTCTGTTTTCTACTCCCTCCGTCTGAAAATACTTGTCATCAAAATGGATAAAAAGAGATGTATCTAAAACTAAAATACGTCTAGATACATTCCCTTTTATCCATTTTGATGACAAGTATTTCCGGACGGAGGGAGTATTTGTCTTTTTAGAGATTTCAACAAGTGACTATGACCGGACCTTACCAACATACTCATAAAAGTAGTCCATAATTTTGATGTTACCCTCTTTTCTTGGCGGTGCAGTGCCATCTGGATACCTCATAAATAAATAAAGTACTACATGATACTAATATATGATACATGGCGCAAGAGTACTAAGTATTATTAATACAGTTTTGCTAGAACTCATCTAGATGAGATATAATTTGGTCTCATTCATCTTTTATAGCCATTGGATGTGATGCTATACAAGATGCGTGTGTGCTGACTTGGGTTGTATTTGTTCTTGTGCAACGAACTAACCACTGCATGTCATGTTTGATAGTCTCAAGTCATTAAAAGCATACAAGCCCCACATCTCTTCTTGGTTGATTCCTCTATTTATGTCAAAAAATAAGAAACAACGTGAGAGTTAATGCACCACGCCTATGTGTTTACTATTTGGTTTTCATAAGATGAATTAATACTCACCTAGACGGAGGGAGTATTCGATTTGACAGCAGGCGGCGCAGTTCCCGATACGGCTTTAATGCAGACGAGGGAGGGAGTAGCGGTTCCCGATATGTTGAACGACCAATGCATCCTCCTTCAATTAATGCATGAGGGAAGTAATGGGAGGAGGTCCGAAAAAAGAGGCTGCATGATGTGAATGCAACGCAGTTTGCCCTCATTGCCCTCATATAAAGGCGCCCCTCCATTCCAATGCATCTACCACATCGTACGCACCTAAGCATTTGCCTAAGCACCTACACTAAGCGCAAAAGAGCTCACTCCAGACCCATGGTGGCGATGCTCATGAGCGGCCAGTGGCTGCGCCAGATGGTCCACGATGCCGGCCTGCGGCATGGCGCCGAGGATCGTCTCCAGACGGTGTTGGAGACCGGCTGGTGGATGGCCGCCTTCGACGCCAACTACGACTCTCAGTTGGACCAGATGGTCGTTGCCACCAGCAACAAGTTCACCGTCCTCAAGAAGCTCGCAGACGACATCGCCATACTCCTCCAGCCCGCGCGCCCAGGCTCCTCATTACTTGCCACCCTAATCGGCCTCCATGGCCGGAACCTCTTTCAATCACTGGTGGCCCTGCGACTGCCCACCGACGCCACGGAGAATGTCCACCTGGAGGTCGCGCTCGCCGCGAGGCGCCTCGCCCTGCAAGAATTCATTGACCTACACATCCACATGTACGAGGAAATCGTGTACATAGGTATCTACAAGGCCAGTGAGGACGCTACGACGTTGGCCTTCCTCAACCGGCTGGAAGCCTTGGATGCCTCTGCTGAGAAGCACCTCGACCTCGCCACAAAAGCCGCCGCTCCTTAGCCGCCGATCGGTGGCCCGGCACACTAAGTTGAGGAGGAGGAGGTCGTACGTTCGTGGATCCATCTTTCTTCTTGCCTCCTGTAACCACCACTGCGATCGCATCATCGTGGCCTTAATTCTTATTGTGCTGTTGCATTCTCGTTCCAGTCAATACCGACATGTGCGATCCCTTTGCTTAATTATATGCATCACTGTAACTAGTACTCCATCCGTCAATTTATAAGTTGTGCTTACCTTTTCCATCAACTTCGTGCAATGCGCGGGCATCTTGCTAGAAACACTAGAATATGTCTATATAATCCGTATGTGATAGTCCATTTGAAATCTCAAAAAGACAAATATTTAGGTATGGAGGGAGTAATATATTAGGAGTATATCAAAACAATAGTGATTTCTTTCAAGTTTGAGAACAAATACTACTATTCTACTACTTTGGATCCGTCGCAAGGCACATGCACATTGCTGGTAAAAGGAAAAGGCCTGTCGCGTTCGCGTCGCACCCCCACACGCCCAGGAATTGGGAGTACAACACGACCCGTCCGGCACGACACATAGCTTAGGGAAGGCGTGTTGCCTAGCATTTTCACTTTCATGTGGGACCCGCCGTTGAGCAAACCGACACCCTGCCCGCGGCCGGGTTGGAAAACAGAAACGAGGGGAAGATCTAGCTGTAGCACGGAAGCCAAGAAATTTGGTGTCAGACGGGGCTCATTGATAGAGTAGGAGCATTCTGTACTAGTACTACTCCTACTACTACCAAGTTTGTACTCCTAATACTATATTACTAGTACTACCACTATACAACTAGTAGGTACGTGCACGACACAACATCGTAGGAACAAAAAACGGGAAGATCTTGTTTTGGGTGATTTATCATTTTTTCAATCAACGTAGTATGAATAATATGATGTGTGGGGCACCCATGAAGCTTATGTGGCTTGGTTGCATGGCTACGAGAGGTTAGAGAAAAATAAATAGATAATGTGTTTAGAGTGCACTCCACTAAATAGATATATATATACTTTGGATCCATTGCAACGGACTAGAACATCTATATCTATACCCCCTATATAGTGTGTGAAAAACTTTTAAAGTTGGTTGTTGGATGAAGCCAATCCGACGGTACAAAATGGCAAATCCGAGCACTACTGGCCGTTGGATATCATCCACCAGATTCTGCCACATGTATAATCTAGAAGACTCCATGGTTGAACTTAATTCATGACTAACTTTGCCACAACTAAGCTTAGGCAAAGTTATTAGTTCTTCAAAACGAGAGAAACAAGTTGGCAAGCCTAAGGGAATCTTGCCACATTTTTTGTGTGTATGTCATGTGGGGCCTTAGTGTGGCTTGAACCAAACACTCACCTAAGTTAATCAAACTTGCCTAACCTTACATTCCACCAGATTTTGCCACATGTTAGAATCCAGAAAGCTCCACATGTAGAAGCATAATGCACAAACCATCAGAATCTCATGCGTGCAATGCACGTGTACCTTACTAGTACTAGTTGGTAGTAGTAAGAAACAAATTCCAGTTTTGGCACGAGCTCATACTGCGGGAGCACCACAAGGCCTGCCGCACGAGTTACATTTCCCTCTCGGGGCCCACGGGACCGAACTTCAGTGGCTTAGTGCCCGGCCTATGAGTCAATGACATGCGGACCTTAAATGCGGCTGGCCCACATGTCATTCTCATGGTGGTGGCGTGGTTCGCGACTCACTT
This sequence comes from Triticum urartu, assembly GCF_003073215.2. NCBI lineage: Eukaryota > Viridiplantae > Streptophyta > Magnoliopsida > Poales > Poaceae > Triticum > Triticum urartu. The sequence goes on from NC_053026.1 coordinate 347,336,029, forward strand.
GTTCGAGATGAACCGACCGGTGGTGGCGTGGCCATGGCGAGGGTGCCACAGCTGGGCGTCGGGGCGTTACGAGGCGTAGATGGCCACACCGGCGGGTACTACCTGCAGTACTCCCTCCGGTCCACTCTGCATATTAGGTTTGTCCGAAGTCAATCTCATCCAACTTTGACCAAGTTTATATAAAAAATTATAGACATTCACATAACAACACCAATATCATTAGATTCATCTTGGAATATATTTTCATATTATATTTATTAGATATTATAGATGCTAATAGTTTCTAATATAAATTTGGTCAAACTTAGCAAAGTTTCACTTTTGACAAATCCAATGTGCAGAGTAAAAAGGACCGGAGGGAGTACATAAGTACTCCAGCTGAGGATTGATGCCCAGGACGAAATGTGTCACAGCCGCTGGATGAAAATTTGATGGTGCGGGAGAACGGATCGGAGCACAGCAGCGGAGCAGGCAAACCACGCCCAATCGGGTGTGTCTGTGGTAGAAAGTTGATGGTCGGCGCAGTTTAGCTAGCCCGCATGTCATGCACACAAAGGCAGAGGAGCGGTGAGGCCGAGAGGGATGAGGGGCACGTCGGGGGGATGAGGATCCCCTGACGCGAACAATCCTACCATTCTGTCACAGACATGTGGGACCCATAAGCGTGGGTCCCACCTGTCAGCGAAGGAAAGGCAGGGCAAGGCAGTGATAGCCACGTCAGAGGATCCATGTCCACGTCGGGGGACGTCATGCCATGGGTTGGAGCGGCGTCGTGGGAATCGCGTGTGGGTGTGGCAGTGGTATAAACAAGAAACGTGATGGTCGCCGTGGTTCAACTTCCATGGACAAGCTGTCATGTCTGCTGACACATGTATATCAAAACTAGAGTGTTTATATTTCAAGCATGTGAACAAGTATTATTCTACTACTTTGGATCCATTGCAACGCACGGGCCAGCACATTGGTAGTAGTAGTGTCCATCTCTATCTCTAGAGGCCTTCCCTCATTCATCCTTTTCTCTCACAAGATAAACTACTCATAAAATGCATCTTGATGTTCTGTGAATGCACGAGGATGTTTCCTTGGGGGTCTCTCCAGCGCGGCGTGGCCGTAGTTGCAAGTTGACGCCCCTTGAGATGCCGACGTTGAGGGGCACTCAGATTTCCTTCGATGAGCAGGTAAGATGAGTTTGATCACGTAGTAAATACATTCTAAAGACTACTTTCATGTCCATTTCCTAATTCTCCCCCTGCCCACTGTTTCACAGGTTAGGCTCGGTGCGAGTGGAGATTGGCTTGCATATGTACAAGAGGGTACCAACATCAATTTGCACAACATTTACAACGGTGACACCGTTCCCGTAGAACCTTTGTCCAACATTGGGATCAGCCATGCAATGGGCCACCGCATGAATTGGTATGATGGAACCATGGTGAGATTGAATAAGATAGCACGAACCTTGCACATGGCGGTCAAAGGTGGACCATGCTGTCTGCGGCCGATTTGTTGCCGTACAAGTAGGAAGACGCTGTGCTCCTTTCTAACCGCATCTTCGTGGTGACAAACCAGGGGACTTATTTTGTATGGGACACATCCTACGGTATACTCCCTCTCTCCCAGTTTATTTGTTTTTAATCTTTTCATTTTATAAGTTTCAAATTCAAATTTAGAGCTCCCCATCACATGTTGAGATTACAATGTCCATTAAATCGTTGCGTGCATGTAGAGTAAAGAAACAAATCTCGAGTTTGGCACGAGTTCGTGCTGCGGGAGCACCACAAGCCCTGTCGTAGGAGTTACATTTCCCTCTCAGGGCCGTCGGGACTGAGCTTCAGCGCCTTACTACACCTACCTTTGAGTCAATAACATGTGGACCCGATAGGTGACTGGTCCACATGTAATGCTCCTGTAGGCAGAGGGACAGTGGGGCCAAGAGGGGTGAGCCGCAGGTCGGGGGACGTGTGGTTTCATGGGTTCGAGCGGCATCGTGGGAATCGCGGGTGGATGTGGTAGAAACTTGATGCTCGTCGCATTTTAGGTGGCCCACATGTCGTGCACACAAGCTGTCATGTCTACGGACACATGCACTGCATACCGATCACTGGAAGGAGTAGCAGAGAAAGCTATATATATGCGGATAAATAGTTCCTTATAGTCAAGCAGACCCATGCTACTACTCTGTTCCAAAGACATGCACACCATCGAAATAGTCCATCTATATCAATATACACAGAGAGGGAATAATTTTTTTACAAGAGAGGAAATAGTTCATCCATCCATAATGCCCTCCTGCTGGTGCAGCCTTTTCTTCTTATTCTTCTTCTTCTTCTTGTTCTTCTTCTTGTTCTTCTTCTTCTTCTTCTTCTTCTTCTTCTTCTTCTTCTTCTTCTTCTCCTTCTTCTTCTGCTTCTACTTCTTCTTCTTCTTCTTCTTCTTCTTCTCCTTCTTCTTCTCCTTCTCCTTCTTCTTCTTCTTATTCTTATTTTTCTTCTTCTCTGTGGGAGTCGGCTTCGCAACAAGCTATTTGGACCTTGCAGCTATCTCGAAACTCACACGGGCATCGAGGGCAACATATTTTATCCGCTCGTACGTCAAGGGATAATTCTCCCATCCAGACGACCTTAATGCCACTGTCTCGTCACCCTTCTGAAGATTTGTAGCACAAAATTTGCTACGTCGAATAGGGATGGTGTCTGTTTATCACAATCTTCTACATGAATTTTGATTCTGGTTTGTAGGTCAGCGATGCTTTTCAAATCAAGGTTGTATGGCTCCAGCTTCTGTTTGTCCCCTTCGATGGCTGCCCCACAGAAGTATACATCCTCCCGAGACAAGAAATCATGAAGCTCACGTGGTATGGAGGGCGAGTGTATGATGTGGTACACCAAAACATCATCTTCATGGCACAGCTGAAGGACGGCGGCGCACTGGATCTTCCCAGGGGCACGCTCCGTGTACTCTACATCGAGATCGATGACCCTCGTCTCTACCTTTTTGAGGGAGTTGGATACATTGTTGATTCACTGCCGAACAACCCTTGGGTGGACGGTGACGGTGGCAACTATGCGCATCGAGCCTTTGACGAGGACATGTTGGACGCTAAAAGCCTGCATCTCGATCTCTTCCGCCATTTGGAACCGTTGGAACGGAGGGCTATGATTTGGAGAATTAGGATTAGATGGCTGGTATAACTAAAGTAGTAGATGATTATTTAAAGAGGTTAAAACAATGTGAATGCAGTGGGGTTTGGATGCAAATGAAGACAAAGGGGAGGTGAAGAAGCCGAGGAGAATCGGTTCCCGATGGATAAGTAAATGGGAGAAGTGGCGTGCAGGCAGTTGATTAGATGGCTAGGTAGACTAAACGAAAAGGCTATGCGGGTAGACTGATGAGTCATGCCTGTTCGTGTACGTGCCCATCCTTCCTGATAGGTGGGACCTATGCAAACAGATAAAAATGTGTCGTAGTTTTTTTGAGCGCGTGAGTGGGAGACACAACATTCTCCATTTTTATTTTCACTTTTCAGTTTTACATGTAGATTTTGACCCCAAAAACACATGGTATTTTTAACACTTTTCAGTTTGCATTATCCTGGATATAGAACATGGATCTCTGAATAATTTAAATATTATGAATAATTCAATAATTGACAGAGGCATAACAATTGAAATGTAGCTTCAAATGTCAAAAATTAGTGTCCTGGATACAGAACATGGATCAGTTTTCAGTTTGCGTAACACTTTTCAGTTTGCATTATCCTTCTCTGAATAATTCAAATGTCCTGGATACAGAACATGGATAACACTGTATATTTAGTGTAAAATATTTTTAGTACTTTGAATTTTGGCCACTACTTCTGCTGTTTAGTAACTTTTCTGAATTTTGGCCACTACTACAGTAAGTTCAAGTGAGTAACTATAGTAACTTCAAGTGAGTAACTCCATTTCTGATTTTTTTACATAAAACTAACCATGATATTTGTTCCTATGTTCTGGTCATAATTATAATCTGATTGTTGAACCCTTAATCATTCCCATAATGTTTACATGATGCACAATTATACTGCCATAAAAAATACTCCATACACACATTGTCGAAACAGACAAGATGGTGGTGGAGGTGGGAATAAATGTTCAGTATTGGTGCATTTTCTGTGCTTACAAAATTCAGATTGAATTTCACTACCAAAAGAAAAGAAGTGGAGATTAAATGTTGCTTTCCACTTACTTCACCTGTGTGTAACTCTTTTGGTGCATTTTCTGCAGAACCTATGTGTAGCTGCAGCATACAGGCCAGTTCATCAACAGCTCGAAGAAGAAAAGAAGGTGGCATTTCCTTGCCTTTAGCATACAGGCCAGTTCACTTAATGTCCTCTGGTGCTATATTTCTGCGAACATCCAAGTTTTACTTATCACTTTGCTAGCATTCACAAGTCTATTGAAGCGTGCATGTCTTTGTGAATCTTGCTGTCTACTCCAAGTAGATGGTGTGTAGCCTGGCAAAGGATATTAGTACTTGGTGCATTCTAAGTTTAAAACCACTCTAGATTTACAAGTGTTTACTGAAGATGACAAGTGTTTATTCAGTTCTAAATTTGAAGTAACTAGTAGACGAACAATAATCATCTTTTTCTATATATGAAGAAGAATAAACCTAGCTAATTCAAATAATTCCAATTTTAGGGACATGTTTTTATCAACTCTTAGTTAAGGGGTTGTGGCAGTTTTCAGTTTTGCGCTGCTTGAATTGATTCTACAGGAATATTTAGGGAAGAGTCTGTTGGAAATATGCCCTAGTGGCAATAATAAATTAGTTATTATTATATTTCCTTGTTCATGATAATCGTTTATTATCCATGCTAGAATTGTATTGATAGGAAACTCAGATACATGTGTGGATACATAGACAACACCATGTCCCTAGTAAGCCTCTAGTTGACTAGCTCGTTGATCAATAGATGGTTACGGTTTCCTGACCATGGACATTGGATGTCGTTGATAACGGCATCACATCATTGGGAGAATGATGTGATGGATAAGACCCAATCCTAAGCCTAGCACAAAGATCGTGTAGTTCGTATGCTAAAGCTTTTCTAATGTCAAGTATCATTTCCTTAGACCATGAGATTGTGCAACTCCCGGATACCGTAGGAATACTTTGGGTGTGCCAAACGTCACAACGTAACTGGGTGGCTATAAAGGTACACTACAGGTATCTCCGAAAGTGTCTGTTGGGTTGGCACGAATCGAGACTGGGATTTGTCACTCTGTGTGATGGAGAGGTATCTCTGGGCCCACTCGGTAGGACATCATCATAATGTGCACAATGTGATCAAGGAGTTGATCACGGGATGATGTGTTACGGAACGAGTAAAAGAGACTTGCCGGTAACGAGATTGAACAAGGTATCGGGATATCGACGATCGAATCTCGGGCAAGTACAATACCGCTAGACAAAGGGAATTGAATACGGGATTGATCGAATCCTCGACATCGTGGTTCATCTGATGAGATCATCGTGGAACATGTGGGAACCAACATGGGTATCCAGATCCCGCTATTGGTTATTGACCGGAGAACGTCTCGGTCATGTCTGCATGGTTCCCGAACCCGTAGGGTCTACACACTTAAGGTTCGATGACGCTAGGGTTATAAGGAATAGATATACGTGGTTACCGAATGTTGTTCGGAGTCCCGGATGAGATCCCGGACGTTGCGAGGAGTTTCGAAATGGTCTGGAGGTAAAGATTTATATATGGGAAGTCCTGTTTTGGTCACCGGAAAAGTTTTGGGTTTTATCGGTAACGTACCGGGACCACCGGGAGGGTCTCGGGGGTCCACCAAGTGGGGCCACCAGCCCCAGAAGGTTGCGTGGGCCAAGTGTGGGAGGGGACCAGCCCCAGGTGGGCTGGTGCGCCCCCCACCAAGGCCCAAGGCACAGGGAGAGTGGGAGGGGGCAAACCCTAGGTCCAGATGGGCCTTAAGGCCCACCCTAGGTGCGCCCCCCTCTCTCCCCCCTTGGCCGCACCCTAGATGGGTATTGGGGGCTGCCGCCCCCCTAGGGAGGGAACCCTAGATGGGGGCGCAGCCCCTCCCCTTCCCCTATATATACTTGAGGTTAGGAGGGCTGCAACACATGGATTCAATCTCCTGTTGGTGCAGCCCTACCCCTCTCTCCTCCTCGTCTCTTGCGGTGCTTGGCGAAGCCCTGCTGGAGTACCACGCTCCTCCACCACCACCACGCCGTTGTGCTTCTGCTGGATGGAGTCTTCCTCAACCTCTCCCTCTCTCCTTGCTGGATCAAGGCATGGGAGACGTCACCGGGCTGTACGTATGTTGAACGCGGAGGTGCCGTCCGTTCGGCACTAGGATCTCCGGTGATTTGGATCACGACGAGTACGACTCCTTCAACCCCGTTCTCTTGAACGCTTCCGCATAGCGATCTACAAGGGTATGTAGATGCACTCTCCTTCCCCTCGTTGCTGGTTTCTCCATAGATAGATCTTGGTGACACGTAGGAAAATTTTGAATTTCTGCTACGTTCCCCAACAGTGGCATCATGAGCTAGGTCTATTGTGTAGATTGTATGCACGAGTAGAACACAAAGTAGTTGTGGGCGTTGATTTTGTTCAATATGCTTACCGTTACTAGTCCAATCTTGATTTGGCGGCATTGTGGGATGAAGCGGCCCGGACCGACCTTACACGTACTCTTACGTGAGACTGGTTCCACCGACTGACATGCACTAGTTGCATAAGGTGGCTAGCGGGTGTCTGTCTCTCCCACTTTAGTCGGATCGGATTCGATGAAAAGGGTCCTTATGAAGGGTAAATAGCAATTGGCATATCACGTTGTGGTCTTTGCGTAGGTAAGAAACATTCTTGCTAGAAACCCATAGCAGCCACGTAAAACATGCAAACAACAATTAGAGGACGTCTAACTTGTTTTTGCAGGGTATGCTATGTGATGTGATATGGCCAAAATGAATGTGATGAATGATATGTGATGTATGAGATTGATCATGTTCTTGTAATAGGAATCACGACTTGCATGTCGATGAGTATGACAACCGACAGGAGCCATAGGAGTTGTCTTTATTTATTTATGACCTGTGTGTCAACTTAAACGTCATGTAATTACTTTACTTTATTGCTAAAGCATTAGCCATAGTAGTAGAAGTAATAGATGACGATACAACTTCAAGAAGACACGATGATGGAGATCATGGTGTCATGCCGGTGACAAGATGATCATGGAGCCCCAAGATGGAGATCAAAGGAGCTATATGATATTGGCCATATCATGTCACTATTATTTGATTGCATGTGATGTTTATCATGTTTTTGCATCTTGTTTACTTAGAACGACGGTAGTAAATAAGATGATCCCTCATAATAATTTCAAGAAAGTGTTCCCCCTAACTGTGCACCGTTGCGACAGTTCGTTGTTTCGAAGCACCACGTGATGGTCGGGTGTGGTAGATTCTAACGTTCACACACAACGGGTGTAAGACAGATTTACACACGCGAAACACTTAGGTTGACTTGACGAGCCTAGCATGTACAGACATGGCCTCGGAACACAAGAGACCGAAAGGTCGAGCATGAGTCGTATGGTAGACACGATCAACATGAAGATGTTCACCGATGTTGACTAGTCCGTCTCACGTGATGATCGGACACGTCCTAGTTGACTCGGATCATGTAATCACTTAGATGACTAGAGGGATGTCTATCTGAGTGGGAGTTCATAAGATGAACTTAATTATCCTGAACATAGTCAAAAGGTCTTCGCAAATTATGTCGTAGCTCGCGCTTTAGTTCTACTGTTTAGATATGTTCCTAGAGAAAATTTAGTTGAAAGTTGATAGTAGCAATTATGCGGACTAGGTCTGTAAACTGAGGATTGTCCTCATTGCTTCATAGAAGGCTTATGTCCTTAATGCACCGCTCAGTGTGCTGAACCTCGAACGTCGTCTGTGGATGTTGCGAACATCTGACATACACATTTTGATAACTACGTTATAGTTCAGTTAAACGGTTTAGAATTGAGGCACCGAAAACGTTTTTGAAACGTCGCGAAACATATGAGATGTTTCGAGGGCTGAAATTGGGATTTCAGGCTCGTGCCCACGTCAAGAGGTATAAGACCTCCGACGATTTTCTTAGCCTACAAACTAAGGAGAAAAGCTCAATTGTTGAGCTTGTGCTTAGATTGTCTGAGTACAACAATCATTTGCATCGAGTGGGAGTTGATCTTCCAGATGAGATAGTGATGTTTCTCCGAAGTCATTACCACCAAGCTGCTAGAGCTTCGTGATGAACTATAATATATCAGGGACATATATGATGATCCTTGAGATATTCGCGATGTTTGACACCACAAAAGTAGAAATCAAGAAGGAGCATCAATTGTTGATGGTTGGTGAAACCACTAGTTTCAAGAAGGGCAAGGGTAAGAAGGGATACTTCATGAAACGGCAAATCAGCTGCTGCTCTAGTGAAGAAACCCAAGGTTGAACCCAAACCCGAGACTAAGTGCTTCTGTAATAAGGGGAACAGCCACTGGAACAGAATTACCCTAGATACTTGGTAGATGAGAAGGCTGGCAAGGTCGATAGGAGTATATTGGATATACATTGTGTTAATGTGTACTTTACTAGTACTCCTAGTAGCACCATGGTATTAGATACCGGTTCGGTTGCTAAATGTTAGTAAACTCGAAATAAAAGGCTGCGGAATAAACGGAGACTAGCTAAAAGGTGAGATGACGATATGTGTTGGAAGTATTTCCAAGGTTGATCAAATATCGTACGCTCTCTCTACCATCAAGATTGGTGTTTGCGTTGAGCATAGACATGATTGGATTATGTCTATCGCAATACGGTTATTCATTTAAGGAGAATAATGGTTACTCTGTTTATTTGAATAATACCTTCAATGGTCTTACACCTAAAATGAATGGTTTATTGAATCTCGATTGTAGTGATACACATGTTCATGCCAAAAGATAGTAATGATAGTACCACCTACTTGTGGCACTGCCACGTAAGTCATATCGGTATAAAACGCATGAAGAAGCTCCATGTTGATGGATCTTTGGGCTCACTCGTTTTTGAAAAGTTTGAGACATGCGAACCATGTCTATTGGTGTATATGCATGAAGAAACTCCATGCAAATGGAACGTTTGGACTCACTTGATTTTGAATCACTTGAGACATGCAAATCATACCACATGGGCAAGATGACTGAAAGCCTCGTTTTCAGTAAAATGGAACTAGAAAGCAACTTGTTGGAAGTATTACATTTTGATGTGTGCAGTCCAATGAGTGCTGGGGCGTGTAGTGGATATCGTTATGTTCTTACTTCACAGATGATTTGAGTAGATGTTGAGTATATTTACTTGATGAATCATGAGTCTGAATTATTGAAAGGTTCAAGTAATTTCAGGGTGAAGTTGAAAGATCGTCGTGACAAGAGGATAAAATATCTGTGATATGATCATAGAGATGAATATCTGAATTACGAGTTTGGCACAGAATTAAGACATTGTGGAAATTGTTTCACAACTAATACAGCCTGGAACACCATAGTGTGATGGTGTGTCCGAACATCATAACTGCACCCTATTGGATATGATGCATACCATGATGTCTCTTATCGAATTACCACGATAGTTTATGTGTTAGGCATTAGAGACAACCGCATTCACTTTAAATAGGGCACCACATAATTCCGATGAGATGACACCGTATGATCTATGGTTTAGAGAAACCTAAGCTGTCATTTCTTAAAAGTTTGGGGCTGCGACGCTTATGTGAAAAAGTTTCAGGCTGATAAGCTCAAACCCAAAGCGGATAAATGCATCTTCATAGGACACCCAAAAACAGTTGGGTATACCTCTTGTCTCAGATCCGAAAGCAATAAGGGATTGTTTCTAGAATCGGGTCCTTTCTCGAGGAAAAGTTTCTCTCGAAAGAATTGAGTGGGAGGATGGTGGAGACTTGATGAGGTTGTTGAACCGTCTCTTCAACTAGTGTGTGGCAGGGCACAGGAAGTTGTTCCTGTGGCACCTACATCAATTGAAGTGGAAGCTTATGATAGTGATCATGAAACTTCAGATCAAGTCACTACCAAACCTCGTGGGATGACAAGGATGCGTACTACTTTAGAGTGGTACATGATCCTGTCTTGGAAGTCATGTTGCTAGACAACAATGAACCTACGAGCTATGGAGAAGCGATGGTGGGCCTGGATTCCAATAAATGGCTCGAGGCCATAAAATCCAAGAGAGGATCCATGTATGAAAAACAAAGTGTAGACTTTGGCAGAATGGCTCGATGGTCGTAAGGCTGTTGAGTACAGATGGATTTTAAAAGGAAGACGGACAATGATGGTAAGTATCACCATTAAGAAAGCTCGACTTGTCGTTAAGATTTTTTCCGACAAGTTCAAGGAGTTGACTATGATAAGACTTTCTCACTCGTAGCGATGCTAAGAGTCTGTTGGAATTATATTAGCGATTACTGCATTATTTATGAAATCTTGCAGATAGGATGTCAAAACATTGTTTCCTCGATGATTTTCTTGAGGAAAGGTTGTATGTGATACAACCGGAAGGTTTTGTCAATCCTGAAAGATGCTAATAAGTATGCAAAGCTCCAGCAATCCTTCTAAGGACTGGAGTAAGCATCTCGGAGTTGGAATGTATGCTTTGATGAGATGATCAAAGATTTTGGGTGTATACAAAGTTTATGAGAAACTTGTATTTCCAAAGAAGTGAGTGGGAGCGCTATAGAATTTCTGATGAGTATATGTTGTTGACATATTGTGGATCAGAAATGATGTAGAATTTCTGGAAAGCATATAGGGTTATTTGGAAAGTGTTTTTCAATGAAAAGCCTGGATTAAGCTACTTGAACATTGAGCATCAAGATCTATAAGGATAGATCAAAACGCTTAATGGTACTTTCAAATGAGCACATACCTTGACATGATCTTGAAGGTGTTCAAGATGGATCAGTCAAAGAAGGACTACTTGCCTGAGTTGTAAGTTATGAAGTTAAGACTTAAAGCTCGACCACGGCAGAAGAAAGAGAAAGAACGAATTTCGCCCCTATGCTTTTGTCATAGGCTCTATACGGTATGCCATGCTGAGTACCGCACCTAATGTGTGCCTTGCCACATGTCTGGCAAGAGGGTACAAAGGTGATCCAGGAGTGGATCACTAGACAGCGGTCAAAATTGTCCTTGGAGTAATAAGGACATGTTTCTCAGTTATGGAGGTGATAAAGAGTTCGGCGTAAAGAGTTACGTCGATGCAAGCTTAACACCTATCCGGATAGCTCTGAGTAGAGATACCGGATACGTATAATGGAGCAACAATTTAGAATAGATCAAGTAGAACAGTTATTTGTAATGGCTCCAAATGTAGCATAGTAGTTGCATCTACAAGATGACATAGAAATTTGCGAAGTACATACGGATCTGAATGTTGCAGACCCGTTGACTAAAACCTCTCTCACAAGCAAAACATGATCAAACCCAGAACTCATTGAGTCTTAATCACATGATGATGTGAACTAGTTTAGTGACACTAGTAAACTCTTTGGATGTTGGTCACATGGCGATGTGACCTGTGAGTGTTAATCACACGACGATGTGAACTAGATTATTGACTCTAGTGCAAGTGGGAGACTGTTAGAAATATGCCCTAGAGGCAATAATAAATTAGTTATTATTATATTTCCTTGTTAATGATAATCGTTTATTATCCATGCTAGAATTGTATTGATAGGAAACTCAGATACATGTGTGGATACATAGACAACACCATGTCCCTAGTAAGCCTCTAGTTGACTAGCTCGTTGATCAATAGATGGTTACGGTTTCCTGACCATGGACATTGGATGTCGTTGATAACGGGATCACATCATTGGGAGAATGATGTGATGGACAAGACCCAATCCTAAGCCTAGCACAAAGATCGTGTAGTTCGTATGCTAAAGCTTTTCTAATGTCAAGTATCATTTCCTTAGGGTCTACACACTTAAGGTTCGATGATGCTAGGGTTATAAGGAATAGATTACGTGGTTACCGAATGTTGTTCGGAGTCCCGGATGAGATCCCGGACGTTGCGAGGAGTTTCGAAATGGTCTGGAGGTAAAGATTTATATATGGGAAGTCCTGTTTTGGTCACCGGAAAAGTTTCGGGTTTTATCGGTAACGTACCGGGACCACCGGGAGGGTCTCGGGGGTCCACCAAGTGGGGCCACCAGCCCCAGAAGGTTGCGTGGGCCAAGTGTGGGAGGGGACCAGCCCCAGGTGGGCTGGTGCGCCCCCCACCAAGGCCCAAGGCACAGGGAGAGTGGGAGGGGGCAAACCCTAGGTCCAGATGGGCCTTAAGGCCCACCCTAGGTGCGCCCCCCCTCTCTCCCCCCTTGGCCGCACCCTAGATGGGTATTGGGGGCTGCCGCCCCCCTAGGGAGGGAACCCTAGATGGGGGAGCAGCCCCTCCCCTTCCCCTATATATACTTGAGGTTAGGAGGGCTGCAACATACGGATTCAATCTCCTGTTGGTGTAGCCCTACCCCTCTCTCCTCCTCGTCTCTTGCGGTGCTTGGCGAAGCCCTGCTGGAGTACCACGCTCCTCCACCACCACCACGCCATTGTGCTTCTGCTGGATGGAGTCTTCCTCAACCTCTCCCTCTCTCCTTGCTGGATCAAGGCATGGGAGACGTCACCGGGCTATACGTGTGTTGAACGCGGAGGTGCCGTCCGTTCGGCACTAGGATCTCCGGTGATTTGGATCACGACGAGTACGACTCCTTCAACCCCGTTCTCTTGAACGCTTCCGCATAGCGATCTACAAGGGTATGTAGATGCACTCTCCTTCCCCTCGTTGCTGGTTTCTCCATAGATAGATCTTGGTGACGCGTAGGAAAATTTTGAATTTCTGCTACGTTCCCCAACAGAGTCATGGCTATGCTTAGCTCTCTGTAAAATGAATGACTGAAATTGGACAATTGGAAACTTTAGGTATGTTTGCAATTGGACAAATGGTGTATAAATCCAAATAAAGCAAATAAATTCAAATGATTCAAATAAATCCAAATAAACATGGTTGATCTTCATTTTGCATAAACCTGGTTGAGTATTACAGAGTACTTGACAACAAATTGACCTGGTTGGAATTCATACAGCAACAGTAACAGTTAACTAAACTTCTTTTGCGTGCATTTATCACTCCAGAAAACTTTCAGTAACAAGTGAGCAGCCTCTGCATTTTCTCAGTGAACTTTTGAGTGCATTTATCACTTGTTGGAGTATGCTACAGCTTCTGCAAATCACAAACTCCTTTAGTTTACATCTCAGTTTTAGCAAACACTACAGTTTCAGTAAAGGAGTCATAACTGAATTACATGCACTGTAGTTTCTCTACAGTATTGGAATACTGAACATTTTCAGTTAACTGTAGCAAGAAAAACTTCCAAAAACTAGCAGATCTCCAAGAATGCCAAGAGTATTACTCAATGAATTTGATGGCATCAAACTAAATTTTCACTGTAATCTGTTCATCATTTAGCAGCAGTGTACAACCTTTGTCCTGGATTATTTCTCTAGCTTTGTATCCCCTGACTGAATTTTCTCCGCCTGTACTGAGAACAGCAAATTCAGACTCATAGCAACAAATTGAACAGCAACAGTAGCAGAGGCGGGCGGGGCAGACTCACCAGCACAGGCGGGAGTGGCAGCAGAGGCGAGGAAGGGGAAAAGGCAAACGTAGCATCAGAGGTCCACGGCGCCGGCGTCGTCCACCAGTAGCAGCATGAGAGGCGGGAGTGGCCGGAATTGTCCACGGCGCCGGCGGCCGAAGCGGACGAAATCGGAGGCGCAGGTGGGCGGCGAAGGTGGGCGAACGTGGGCGGCGACCTTCAATGGGGCCGGCGGCGTAGCTCGAGGAGGGCGCCGACACAGGCCGCCTTCACGGCGGGCGGTGCAGGTGGTAAGCCGCGGCACAGGTGCAAGCAGGCGGCGGCGCTGTTGTTGGTCATGGGCTGGGCCACGGTTCTGGTGTTGGTCGCGGCGCAGATCCAGGCGGGCGGCGGCGCAGGTGGGTAGCCGGCGATGGCTGCAAGGTGTGGGCGATGGGGGAGGAGGAAGGAAGGAGATGGACTTCTTTGTGACGTGTTTAAAACTCTGTGGGGTTTTTTTGCAAAAAAAACAAATACACTGCCCTGTGGACAACTTTTCCCGGACGGAGGGAGTACTAGTTAAATCTGAGCTATGGGTGTGAAGCACTGATATGCCAGTACATTTGATTGTGACCTGTTCTAATTTGGTACCTGAACTTTTTTTAGGAAGGGCTGTACGTCAACTTAATGTGCTAGCAGAACTTATTGTGTTGTCTGTCTGTTTTCTTTGCACAACATTCAAGATATTTCCCCATCATTGATAAAGACGATGAATCGTTATGTATGACTTCGTCGTGTCAGGATCGGTTTTCCAATAGAACATTTATTGAAAAGCCGACCATTATATCAGACCAGTATAGAAGAATCCTCCTCACTGGTAGACAAATCCTTGATACAGAAATCCAGAAGTACTAAATATTATACAAGGTTGAGCTGAGGCTGCTCAACAATTTTATTACAAGCACGCCGATATTATACATAAGGGCGGATATGACACAAAGGAGTATGATGGCATAACTACTGACTCATAATAAAAGTGGTGGTGGATATGTCACAGTGAAGTGGGTGACATGACTCCAAAATCTTACAGCTCATCAAGCGTCGGAGTGAGGCTCGATGATTTTATTAGGGTAGCGGAAGCGTATATAATAAAAGTGACCAACTCCAGGATCGCACGGGACTGACTGGGACTCCTCTAGGCGTCGGACTCGCTATCGTACTCTTCATCCATAAGATCGCCTTCGTCAACATCTGGCAAATCAACAAGCCAGGTGAGTACTTTGAATGTACTCGCAAGACAGTTTGGACATAAGATATAACAAATGCAAACATGATGCACATGAGCAGATTAGTAATGCACGCTCAGGTAATAAATTTGCACTGCACGATAAATGAAAGGAAGTCAGGCGGTAGTCCTCCCGAAATCCCAATAAAATAGCTGAAGACTGACCGGGAGTCTAAAGCAACGCCTCGAAAGGTAAAAATAAATTAACATGCCGCAGTCGGGCGTCAGGGCGACACCACATAAAGGGCTTATATTGAAGCGTAAATTGATAGTGCGTGCCACAGTCGGACGCGTAAGCGACATCTCGAAAAGGGCTTATAATGGAAGTAAATAACAAGGATGCCACAGTCGGACGTCTGAGCGACATCACATAAAGGGCTTATATCAAAAGTAAATAACAAGAATGCCACAGTCGGACGTCTGAGCGACATCACATAAAGGGCTTATATCAAAAGTAAATAACAAGAATGCCACAGTCGGACGTCTGAGCGACATCACATAAAGGGCTTATATCAAAAGTAAATAACAAGAATGCCACAGTCGGACGTTTGAGCGACATCACATAAAGGGCTTACATTTCATCATTTGAATTCAAGTAACTCATGAAAGTAACATCATCCCCAAGGGATGCTCGGTACATAAAAATAAACTGGTTAGTCCATCCATAGGAATAACATTCAGCCGGGTTTACCATTCATGCTTATTCTCCGGAGACTATCACCAAGACTGACATGAGACTGGCACTGATGTGATGATCGAGGTCCTTGACCACGGGTATGGTTACATGACTAGTTTTGACTCTGCAGAGTTTGTACTCTTTACCCACAGCCAACGAATTTCAGTAGTCACAAAGGACTAGTTCCGTTTACGGTATTTTAGAAGAAACACACCTAACCAGTACACATCCATTCCACATTCCGCTGCCAGTAATCACCCTAGGCAACGTTCAAGAAAAACTCTGAGACGGGGAGGCTACAACCTCAAATAGCATGGGATCAAATTTATATTCTTGCGCTCTAAGGGGTGCCCCCCTCTCGGTCCCAACCGGAAACACCCATGCCCCCTGACCGGATGACGGGCTTTAATCCAGGGCCATGGAACCCTCGTCACGTCCCCTCTATTTGGTGTGTACAAGGAAAGAGGTTTGCAACTGACTAGACCGCATTCTTTGCAGAAGACATGTGGCAGCACAAAAAGGGGACGAACAGGACATGACTTGATCCACGTTAATACTGGAGTTAAACTGTTGACATAAGACTGGCATTCTTCAACAATACTAGCTTACAACCTATCATGCGACCACATGATCAGGTTATATCACCATCATATGAACACATCAAATTTCGAAGTTCACTTGTAGCTTGCCTTGCATGCAATATAACATTCACAATTGCTTATATAAACATGCCATGAGAAAAACTACTCAAGAAAACATGCAAAACACTCATCATATCAAAGGTTCAAACATGCTTGCCTGGTTCGGAGTAGTCGGAGTCTAGCTCGGCGAAGTTGGTGGCTCCGTCACCTCCTCCGGTATCTACGGTATAAAAGAAATCGGATACTAACATAAATACCGTGTGTGCATAAAAATTGTTCCAAATATTTTTCAAATAAATATGATAAAAAACTAGATAGAAAAATAAAGATGACAAAAAAAGAATCAACTCAAAATCATCTTTTGTTTAAAAGTTCTAAGTGTTTTAGTCCAGGGACTAATCTGTGATGAAACAGAAACTATCCAGGGGCTAGCTTAGAAAAACAGAAAATGCTTCGGTTGGAAATACGCCATCCCAAAGGGAACATGTACTTTTCCCGAATTTAAAATCTAAAACAGAGTACACCGGCGCCCGAGGCTCGCGGTGGCCGCTGGCGTCGATCTACGGCGAGGTAGGGGGAATGGAGGGTACCTGCGGACTCACCGAGCTCTCCCGCGTCTGTGGGTGGTGGAGTTGGTCGTCGGCGAGCACCACGTCGACAGCGGCCTCCACTCCGGCGGATGGTGGTTCGGGCGGTGATGGATCCCACCGAGGATGGCTGCAAACGTCAAATTGGGGCTCGGGTTAGACAAGGTAGTGGACTAGGAGGTTGCTGACAAGGTTTGGGAGGCGGGAGTGCTTTCATTGGAGAGAATCTTGCCGGAGCCCGAAGCGGATTGGGGCGGCCGGAGTAGGGGAAGAAGGCTCTCTCGAGGCCTTCTGATGAGCGTGGCGAGGTTCTGAGGCGAGGAGGGGAGGTGCTGGGTCGAGAACGAGCTCGGGGCCTCCATTTATAGCCGGCCCGAGGTGGTTGCCGAGAACGGGATTACTCCGGCGAGCGATTACGGCGAGGCAGTGGTCGGGCTGGAGGTTTAGGTGACTGGGCATCTTCGAATTGGTCCACTGGCTCCATCCAATGCCTAATCTTGGTACAACTTGGGCGATACTCCAAGCCTTCGATGGAACGGCCTCACGGGCTCGTCGGCGGCAGAGAGCGCGCTCTGCACCTCTCAGGTCACGGTGACTGTTCTGCAGCACGCACGGGGAAGAGGACGGCCATGCAGAGGCTCCTGCTAGTGCGGGCAGTGCTGGACGGCGCCGTATGGCAGGGCTGGCCCCTGCTGACTGCTATGGGCGGTTCTGCCACCGCGGAAGACGCCGGCGTTGGCGAGACACGTCGCCACCGACGCTTGCGCCCATTCAAACGACCGTGCGGCGCACTGGATAAGAAGGAGGAGCAGGAAGCAAGGTGCCAACGCGTGCACTGGTGAGATTGACGCCGCGGTTATGAAGAAAACGACGCTGTCGACTGAACTGAACACTGAACTCTGAATTTGAATAGAAACAGTGCATGCCAGCTGTTCGACGAAATGTTTTAGGCACGTGGAAAATTTTTCTTGAGCTGGGACTTGGTGAGGTGATCTCTAGATGCATCTGGAGACTGCCTGAATTATATCAGATTTTTAGGAAAAGAAAAAGACTGAATTTCACCAAAAATGGAAAATCTGGTCCAACTTGCAGCAAGCAAATTTTAAAAAATTTGAACTATGGACCAGTAGATCTTGATGGATCTAGGTTGAGGGTACTAAGGACTAGCCAGGGGAGTTTATTTGGGATCAAGACTCAAAGGCAATCTCGTAGTTCCTTTGTAAATCACCAAAGTCCAAATAAATGGCAGAAATTGATTTTGATGTTAAAACAAATAGAAATAAAAATATAGGAGAAGTTGAACCTTGCTGGACTTGATGCTTGACTTGACCCAAAGTGGGGAGGTGGGTTTTGTAAGAAGATTTTCTACATAGGCCATGGCAAGAGAGAAATTTTTGAATGGGGAAGAATAAATCCATAATTTTAGGGATTCTTTTTAATAAAAAGGAATAGTAAAAACCTTCCAAAATTAATTGTGTTGATCCAACACAAGATGAAAAACACTTAAGACCAAAGATCAAGATTGGGAAGAACCCAAAAAAAATACTTGTCACAAATGAATTTTTTTGAGAAGGAGAGTCTTTTTTTATTTTTTTTAAATAACCTCCGTCCAATTAAATAAAGAATTTGATAAAACCAAATCAAATTTTTTTGGAGTGTTACACGTTGGTTTCAACATAGCCCTTCCCGTAGCGATCCATTGCTTCCATCCTGATTGTGCCGCATGCGTGAAATTTTTGTATGCAAGTTCACTGTGCTATGATGTTCTATATGATTGTGTCAACTATATAAGTTTTTACTAATCATCGACAATGCATATGGCTGAAAGATGTATTTACGAGCATCGACTGATGGGTCTCTCTCTCTCTCTCACACACACACACACGCACACACACGCGCAGACGCACAAGTGGGACCCGTTGAATTATTTATTTGCTCGTGACAGTTTTTAATTAGGTTTCACTGTAATCTAAGTTTTTTCTTAAGTTATTAATTGAGCTCAGTGACTTCAAAAATTGTATATAAGCCTTGTTTGGGCCTTTCCGGCGTCGCTGAATGTGGACTGAGTAACCATGTTAGGTTGTACTGTACTACACAGGCCTTTTTTTCAACATCAGCAATGCAACTGGGCCGACAGTTGTACACAATATCCGGGTCAACTTGTTATTCTCCGCCCCGTTGGGCTGCAAACTTTCCTAGGAGGTATGCATTAGGCTTAACAAGAAAATGGACTTTAAGAAATAATAAATGGGATGTAATTATAATAACTGGACAGTTACTGTGCACCAAACACGTAATTAGTTTGAAAAATATATTATTTTTGGAATTTGAAAATTTTAATTTCATTACTTGTTGCGCGCGCAATATTTTGTTGGGTTTTAACATAATACAACTTTATTTGGAAATTATATTTGACCTGACTAGAAATTTCAGATAAAAATATTTTGGATCCCATCAAAATGTGGGAGTTTGTTTTGAGCGGTTGTTTGAAATTATTAATCGTTGTCCGAGCTAGAAGTTGGGCTATACTTTTAACAAACTGTAAATGGGCAGTAGTAAATTCCATTAGAATTAAAAAATGGGTTGTGCATTCTTACAAATCGCAAATGGGCTATATGTTCTCTGCCAAATCCGAGCTGTGGGCCTACTAAGTTGACGCGTGACGGCGTTCTGGGAACGGGGGTCCCTAGACTTGCCTGCCCGCGGCCTGCGGCGTGGCACAAAGGGGGGCCCAGCACGGCCCATCTTCACCAACACAGACCCAAGACCCTCGCGAGGGGCCAAGCCTCGCGGGGCGGACGACGCGGAGCTTCCTCAGGCACGGCCTCATCAGGCTGGCTCGCGAGGAGGCGGAGAGATCAAGGCGGGGTACCTCACAAGGTGCCCATGACGCAAGCCATGACGACCAAAGGCGCCAGGCGGGTGCCAGCCCGCGCAGTGTCCTCCTTTCCTCTTTAGTGCAAAGGTAGCAAGCGCAGCCGCGGAGTACACCACGCCACACACTGGAGTAGGGTATTACACCACAACGGTGGCCCCAACCAGTATAAACCCTTTGTCTCTCGTGTTGTTCTTTCCATAGCTTAGATCTTAGCGAGGCGGAGGGGTGCAGGTAGGTAGGAGGCGAAATCTCCACGCGCACCCCAGTGTTCGAACCTCAAGGGTCTACCGGAACCCGAAATCTGACATTTGGCGCGCCAGGTAGGGGTGCGCCGGAATCCACCTTCTACCGCTTCGTGCCCCGTCGCGTCGTCATCACCATGTCCGGCGACCAGGCGGGCAACCCAGATCCATGGGCGGCGTGGCCCGCCCGCGCAGAGCTGCTCGCCTCGGGCGACCCCGTGCCCTAGGCAGCTCGCGGTCCGCAGGGCGCTGTGGGCCGCGGGCGACGCGGACAGGCTTCGACAGCTCTCACACAGCGGCAGGCGCGGTCTGTAGCAAGGGCCTCCAATCACGCCGCGACCACGACACTGTACACCCGCTGGGAGCAGGCGAAGTCAAGGGCCTCGCTCATGGTGGCCCGAGAGCTGTTGCAGTGCAGGCTGCTGGAGGGCGGCCACGACGTGCTGCTAGAGCAGGTGGCAGAGGTCCTGGGCTTCGCCGCCTCGGGGGCTCACCCCTTCTGCACCCAGCTCCCATCTCAAGCCCAGGGCGGCCCGCGCGGGGGCTCCGCACGCGCCCGCGGGCTCCAAGGCTACTCCAACGCCAGCGAAGCTGTCAGCACCGGACCGGCGGCGGTGCTGCCCCCGCTTTCGGTTCGTGAAGAAGGACTCGAGGCGACCCGCGGCCCCAGTGGACAGCCATGCTGCCACCCCACAGTGGGCGCGTCAGGCAGGACCGCGTGGCACGCGGAGCCCTACGGCGTGGCCTTCGGGATGACGGCGCCAGAGGAATACGTGCCCCTCATGATGGACCAAGGACACCCTCACGAGAGCGAACAAGGCTCGCTCCTCAGCCCAAGCTGGGGGAACGAGGCACTAGAAGCTGAGCCTTTCCAGGAGCCCCGGGACGGTCCCACTGGCCATGCTGGAGGCAACGATTATCGGGTACCGCTAATTCTTCAGGAGCAGGCATACGCTAACCATGGATCGCAGGAGGTGCAGGTCGCCACAGCGAGCAGCTGCCCCGCTCCCACAGTCTCCTACCCCTCGAGAGGAGGGCGCAGGGGGCTGCAGGAGAGGGGCCGAGATCCGACATCACCACCATGGCGTTCGGAGCAAGGTGTTCTCAGGAGGTAGGCCCTTTGCTGGGGAGGTGCCTCAGGGCCTGCCCCTGGCGGAGGACCCGTGGTCGTCGGGGGAACCGCTGGCGACCGCTCTACCCCATCGGCAGCGTCCTGGTTTCCGGTCGCCGTTGATGGCACTAGAGTGTGGCGCAAGGCGGGGCCCTCATCTGGCGATATGAAGCAAGGCCAGTACCTATGAAGAAGGCCCAGTGCCTGTGAAGCTCGCTGCCCCGTGACACTCTCACATAATAATGAGTGGGGCTGTACACGCCCCGGAGTCTCAGGGGTGCCGGCCTCAGGCCCTGGGGCTCCCTCCCATGCCCAGTGGCAGCACTTAGCTCCGCACTGGTGAGAAGACGTCCAAGACTAGATTAGGTGCCGGACACGGCCTTTTGTCTTCTTTCGTTGCTTTTCCCTTTGGTTGTCGCTTTCCCCCGCTGGATTCAAGTTGGATTCGAATTTGAGATTTGCGTGTGTTCGGGGAAGGGGTGCTTAGTCTCGTTCGAGCAATTTCTCGCGTTTTGGTTACCACTTCACCTCAGTTGCCTCCCCGCGTGAGCCCCTCGCGAGCCGGGTCAGGCGTAGCTTGCGCGCAACCCAGACTGCCGCCGCCGTGTCCTCTCAGGAGGGTGTTTTGCTGCAGGTCCTACGGATCCAATCAGGGAACACTCGGGACACCACAACCTCCCACAGGCTACCTCAGGGCCAGCATGGGACCAAGGTAAACTAGCCGACCAGCGCGTCGCTTAAGCCAACCACTTGGCGCGGGCGCATGGGCAATGTAGCGACTACTAATATGATGAACACAAGTTTTACATAAGGGGCTCCCCCTCCAAAATGCTTTCACCGCCATCAAGCCAAAACCTGAGTTCTATTCATGCAGGGTAAGGAAGTAGGAACGATGCACAATCAGTTGGATAAATCCCCCAATGCGTCCTCAAGAGCACCACCCAAGCCGCTGCTGGCGTCGCTGAACTCGCCATCGCTGTCCGCGTCGCCGCCAGCGGCGTCAGGGCCGTGCGCCGCACCGCCCTCGTCAGCAGCCACGATCACGCCGTCGTTGTCTGAAGCGAAGGCCCTGATAAGAGCATCCACATTGTCTTCCACCCAGTGCGCCAGGTCGCCTCGGACGGCCTGGGGGACTGGGGTGATGGCGGCGTCGAAATCGAAGTGGGGATCCATGTTCTGGAGATGGCTGAAGACGCGAGAAAAGGCACGCCCGAGCAGGGCGCGGCTCCTGTCCTCCACCAGCCTATCAGCCCTGACCGACCGCGCCTCCAGCTGCGTCACCACGTCAGTGAAGAACTGAAGATTGCTGGCGTAGTTGACTGCATGCGGCTCGCCAACAGCCGCCTCGCAAATGCTGCCCAAGGCTGTGTTGGCTCTCTCCCGGAGCGTGGTGAGCATGGGGCCATGCTCATGCTCCAGGATCCGCCGCTGACGTATCTTATCCGCATTCTGGCACGCGACGGCCTCAGCCTCCTCCACCCACTGGCGAAGAAGGAGC
Source organism: Triticum urartu (assembly GCF_003073215.2). NCBI lineage: Eukaryota > Viridiplantae > Streptophyta > Magnoliopsida > Poales > Poaceae > Triticum > Triticum urartu. The sequence continues at coordinate 347,358,640 of NC_053026.1, forward strand.
ACCTCGGCTTGGGAGGTGGTTAACTCACCTTGCGCCACCTCAAGGGCGGCCCGGAAAGCATCGGCCTGCCGTGTCGCCTCCTCTAGCTTGGCTCTCAAGGCAGCAGTCCTGCCTTCAGCCTCGGCCCGGATCAACCCCAGCTTCTCCTCGAACTCGTGCTCGAGGTTCAAATGCGCCATCGCCACTCGACGTCCGACCTCCTCCAGGACACGGGCTTCCTGTGCAGCGACATCATCCTCCGCCTGCGTCACCAAGCGCTCCCTCGTCTCCAGACGCTCGTACTCGCGGGTACGTTCGGCGGCTTCCAGCGTCAGAGGCCACCTTCATCGAAGCGAGGGCTGCCTCGCGCAGCTCCTCCTGCTCCTCCAGTGAGTGGCACCAGGCCAGGAGCTCCCAAGCCCGCTCCTCCGCCACCGTTCGCCACCGGTCAGCTTCCCGGGCCTCCTCAGCGGCCCAAGATCGGGCCTCCCGAGGGGCCACCAGCGACGCCTTGGCCTCTGCGTCGTCAAGATCGCGCTGACGGCACGCAATGGCGATGGTGCCCTCCAGCTAGCGCCTCTCTGCAGCCAGGCGCAGGCCCTCGGCCTCAAGGCGCGCGTCTTCATCAGCAAGCTCCTCACCAAGCAGGCTTACCGCGTCAGCCGCCCTTCGAAGGAATCCTTGGCGGAGAGCACGACGCTCCCGAGCGCGCTCGAGCACGTCTTCCATGCCATCATCTGCCCCAAGCAAGCGCCAGGGGCCACGAATTAGCACCCCGCCTCCAGGCTGGGGGCTGGGGGCTGGCACCCTCGCGATGGCCGGGCACGCCGCGCCAGAAGCCTGACCTGGGGCCAGCCCGTCCCCAGGTGAAGAGCGCAGGGAGCGCCTTAGCCAATTGCAGTCCACGACCAGGCGAGAAGCCCACAGCAGGCTGGCTATGCCATGAGAAGGCCTGCGGAAGAGGATCGCGAGGTGCGCAGGGCCACGATGCGCCTCGGGACGGTCCGCCTCTTCGATCTCCCTCACCACAAGGGCTCTGCTGCTCGAGGCGCTTGAGGACGATGGAGGGGGCGAAGCCAAGGGGGATGGCACCTCAGCCGTCTCCGCAAGCTCTGCTGGAAGGGGCCTGCGGAGCAAGGGTCAGTAAAAGCAACAGAAGGATCGGGAGCTGGGAAAGGAGAAGGCTTACTCATCAGTGGCGAAGTACTTCCTATGCTTCAGCAGGCGACAAGGGTAACCGTCGCCCAGGGCCTCCCTTCTCTTCCAGAGGGCCTCAAAGTCCACGCGGAAGTGGCCCAAGAGTTGGGCGTAGGGATCAACCTGCGACGAAGACGGAGCGTCAAGGCGATCTGCGTCAGGGGCGCCTGCCTGATGCGCGCTGCCAATCGCCTCGCCAAGGGAAGCAGCAGGAGCCTCAGGGGCCTCAGTCGCAAGCGCTGAGGGCAGCTGCTCGTCACCCTCAGCCTAAGCGGCAGGGGCCCCGATAGCTGCTCCCTCATGAGCATCGCCCGGCGCCGTCACCCTGCCGGGAGCCCCCTCGGCCTCTGGCGCCTCATGCCTCCCTGCTCCGCCGCTCGAGGAAGAGCCGCCTTTGCCGACTGGAAGGGCAGTCACCACCACTGGGTTCTTGAGAGGCCCCTAGAGGCCGGCGGGGCGCGACCCCCACTCATCAAAGATAGGCATCTGCTTTACAAAATCGCCCCTGCTCTGGTAGAGGTACAGCAAGGCCCCTCCCTGCTGGATGCTGCCAGGGTTGGGGTCCCCAGTTAGGGTCAAGAGCGCTGTCCTCAGCACTTCAGGAGTCAGGTCCTCTTCCTGGAGCCTCATACGATCATCGCGCCCGCTGAAGGCCCACATCCGGCGGGAGGGGCGTTGGAGAGGAGCAACGCGGTGTAGCAGGAACTCTTTCACCACCTTGGGCACTGTCATGTCAAGCGACCTCAAGAACGCGAAGCGGTGCTAGACGAAGACGAGCCGGGGGCTCTCAAGCGTCTCGTGGCCCCAGCCCGAATTGGGGACAGCAGGCAAAGTTGGCTCCGATAGCAGGGGGCTGGGCACCCCTGCGTCCACATATAGCCACCGCTCGCGGAACCCAGCCGCGGGTGGGGGGTGCTTGAAGTCAATCCCAGAGGCCGCTGTCTCAGACGCGGCAACGAAGCTCATGCACGCCCAGCATTGGGTAGGGTCGACAAGGCGCAGCGAGAAGAAGTGGCGCAGCAAGGCAACCGAAGGAAGGATGCCCATCATAGCCTCGCAAACAAAGGCGAAGACCAAAAGGAGGGTGATGGATTCAGGACCCAGATGCATCATGTGGATCTGATAGTGGGAAAGCACGGCATTGAAGAAATCAGAAAAGGGAGGAACCAGACCCGCCCACAGGGCGTCGGCAAAATACGGGACCTCGGTGACTATCCTGTCGATGGAGAAGTGGGACGCGGGCCAGGCCATCGTCCTCCCGCATTCGTTGAAGATAGTGGCCAGAGCCGAGCTAACCTTGCCTAAGCCCTCGGTGGGGGCCGCCAACGGCGGCGGACAAGGCGGAGGCACGGGTTTCTTCCCTCTTCCCTTCTTCGTCGGAGCCATGGCGATGGGAAGGGGGGGGGAAGGTTCAAGATTGGGTTGAAAACAGAAGCTGGAGTTTGAGCGGAGGAAGGACAGAGGGCGCTCGAGCAACAGAAGGGGGAGCGGCTATGTACAACTACGAGTCCGCCTAGCATGGCGCAAAATAAGGGGGGCGTGGGGGAACAGTGCCGCCCACGTCCAGTCAACCGCCACGCGGCGCCCAAGGCCGCAGGCTGTTAGGGCCCGCGGCGCTTCGCTCTTGCCCTTCCGCCTCCCTACACGGCCAAGTCCGGGCGCGCCTTGGGCCCGAGGGCTACTGTCGGCGTTCTGGGAACGGGGGTCCCTAGACTTGCCTGCCTGCGGCCTACGGCGTGGCTCAAAGGGGGGCCCAGCACGGCCCATCTTCACCAACACAGATCCAAGACCCTCGCGAGGGGCCAAGCCTCGTGGGGCGGACGACGCGGAGCTTCCTCAGGCACAGCCTCATCAGGCTGGCTCGCGAGGAGGCGGAGAGATGAAGGCGGGGTACCTCACGAGGTGCCCGTGACGGAAGCCATGACGACCAAAGGCGCCAGGCGGGTGCCAGCCCGCGCAGTGTCCTCCTTTTCTCTTTGGTGCAAAGGGAGCAAGCGCAGCCGCGGAGTACCGAGGCATCAGGAAAAGGTTGCCATTTCGGTGCAACAAGACCAAGACCAGGAGGACTGCAAGATGGAGGTCATTGTGGAGCCCAAGACGGCGTCACCACCAGAGCTTTGTGCAGGCAAAGACTACTTTTGTCAGGATAGCTAGTACTAGCTGTCCCCCTTCAAATTAGCCCGCCATTGTTGGCTCCCTTCCCGCTCGATATTTTGGAAGAGGACCAGGGCCTCTATAAATAGGACTAGCCACCCCCACAGGAGAGGGGGAGCGAGAAGGGTGACTAAACTCCTCCCAGCAGTTCATCGCCCCAGCCAAGAGCAGACCCTCGCGAGGCTGTTCTTCCTTGTATTGTTCATCATCATCAGCCCAAGAGGCAATCCACCACGCCACACACTGGAGTAGGGTATTACACCACAACGGTGGCCCGAACCAGTATAAACCCTGTGTCTCTCGTGTTGTTCTTTCCATAGCTTAGATCTTAGCGAGGCGGAGGGTGCAGGTAGGTAGGAGGCGAAATCTCCGCGCGCACCCCAGTGTTCGAACCTCAAGGGTCTGCCGGAACCCAAAATCTGACAAAGCGTACCAAGGGCTTTGTCAACTTAGTCAATATAAACGATTCTAGCTGCAGTGATCGTACGATGTCCATCCAACGGCCGTAGTGCTTCTTCAACCTCTGGTCTTCTTGCTCCAGCCGCCCAAAGCAGCGCCGGTCGTGTCGTGTGCTCCTGCCTCCTGTGGCCGGTTGTGATGCCGCAGAGGCCTCACCGCCTCGTACTACTCCCACCGCTGGCCAGGCCATCCCTCTACTCACCCACACCCCCTGTTATTCTGCGGCGACGACAGCCTCACACCGCAGCCGAACTAGTGAACCCTCGTACTCCTCTCCGCGTGGGCTTCCACTGATGCGTCTTCCCCGGCTCCGCGTCATCCCCTTCCTAGGCCTCGCCGTCGTCTAGACCACCGCCCTGGTGGTCTCGGCGCGGCATGGTCAACGTGGTCAACGACCGACTTCCATCGAAAGAGTACTGTACGTGGAGAAACTGACAGCTGGGTCCAGGCGGCCGCAAGGAAGTGCCTCCTTATTACGCGCAAAATAATTATTCCTCCACGTGACAGCAGGGACCCACCGGACATGCCACCTTATTTCGCGAAAAAATGTTTCCCCCCTGACTGTTGGGACCCACCGGATGGGCTAGCGTATTTCGTGAAAAAAACGTTCCCCCCGCTGTCAGCTCGGACCCACCGGAAGTGCCTCCTTATTACGCACAAAAAAAATGAATACTCCCCCTGCTAGCTGAGACCCGCCATGGTGGGAGGCTGACTTGTGGGCCTACTAAGTTGACTGGGACGGGGGCCTTTGTCAACTTTAGTCAATATGAACGATTCTAGCTCCAGTGACCGTACGATGTCCATCCAACGGCCGTAGTGCTTCTTCAACCTCTGGTCTTCTTGCTCCAGCCACCAAAAGCAGCGCCGGTCGTGCCGCATGCTCCTGCCTCCTGTGGCCGGCTGTGCTGCCGCGGAGGCCTCACCGCCCCTACTATTCCCACCGCTGGCCAGGCCCTGCGGCGACGGCAGCCTCACACCGCAGCCGAACCAGTGAACCCTCATACTCCTCTCGGCGCGGGCTTCCATTGCCGCGTCTTCCCCGGCTCCCCGTCGTCCCCTTCCTAGGCCTCGCCGTCGTCCACCGCCCTGGTGCTCTCCGCGCAGTGTGGTCAACATGGTCAAGGAATGACTTCCATCGGACGTGGACTGTACATGGAGAGGCTGACAGCTGGGTCCACGGCCGCAGCAAGGAAGTGCCTCCTTATTACACGGAAAATAATGATTCCTCCACCTGACAGCTGGGACCCACCGGACGGGCCACTGTATTTCATGAAAAAAACGTTTCCCCCTGACTGCTGGGACCCACCAGCTACATCTTCGCACGCAAGGAAGTGCGTTCGGGCAAAAAAAAATATTCGCCCCCCTGACTGCTGGGACCCACCAGCTACATCTTCGCAGGCAAGGAAGTGCCTGACGGTCGGGACCTACCTGGTCGAAGCGTACATAGCATTGTCATTCTGGTCGCGAACGTGTACGTACATATATACTGGTGGATGTAGAGGCGCGCATGTGTCGTAGTAGAGGCGCGTACGTGTCGTAGTAGAGGCACACACGTAGCATGTACTTGTACGTACAGCGGCCAGGGTGCAAGAAAGAAAATACGGCCACGTATGTGTACATACGGGCGGGGTCTCGAACGCCTACTCGTGCTTACGTACGGCCAGGGCTCGTGTACATGGCTGGGTCGGAACGGAGAAACATCGTCGTCATCGTGTTCATGGGGAGGCAACAAAATGCGTCGTGTTCATGGGGAGGCAACGGAATGCGTCGTGTTCATCGAGAGGCAACAGAACGCGTGGGAGCCAACCGGCTGGGTCAGAACGGAATGCGTGGTCGTGTTCATCGGGAGGGCTTGGACGGAACAGGCGATGGAAACGAGGCCTGGTGTACCGCACAACAGAGGAAACAGACCTCCTACGTTCGAAACGGGGTCCTGTTGATAGGGAGGGGTCTGGCGTACCGCAAAACGGAGGAAACGGACCTCCTATGGTCGAAACGGGGGTCCTGTTGATCGGGAGGGGTGTGGCGTACCGCAAAATGGACGAAACAGACCTCCTACGGTCGAAATGGGGGTCCTGTTCATCGGGAGGGGTGTGGCGTACTGCAAAACGGACGAAACGGACTTGTGTTGGAGCGCTACGGTCGAAACCGGGGTCCTGTTCATCGGGAGGGGTATGGCGTACCACAAAACGGGACTCCACGGGATACTGTTCATCTCCACCGTCGACCTCCTCCAGCCTCCACGGGCTACCGTCGACCTCCTCCAGCCTCCACGGGCTCCTTTTCATCCAGCCTCCACCGCGCGCTACTCCACCGGCTACTGTTCAACCACCCCTCCACGGGCACCCCTCCACCGTCTACTGTTCATCCAGCCCTCCACACCACGGGGTCCTGTTCAACCACCCCTCCACGGGAACCCCTCCACCGTCTACTGTTCATCCAGCCCTCCACCACACCAAGGGGTCCTGTTCATCCAGAGGCAACGCCACCGCTCACTGTTCATCCAAACCCCCCGCAACGCTCACCGTTCATCCCAGAGCCAGCATCGATCGGCTTCAGTTAGTAGCAGTAGCGAAGGAATCACTCGATCGAGTTCATTTAACAACCATCAATCGATCGCACGGGTTCAGTAACGCATAGCCTACTGTGCAATCGCTCGGGTTCAGTTAGAGCCCAACGCCTCGCTCGGGTTCAGTTAGAGCGAACGCCTCGCACACACGCGCGTATGTGTACGAGAGAAACGCGCATCGCTCGGCCCCCGACCTCCCACCGTAACCGGGAACTCCCCGAAATCCCCCCCCTTGCTTCTACCACGGTTTTTTGCATCATGGACGGCCCAAAGAATGTCATGCGGCTGCGTCTCCGGCCTGCCCAGGATGAAAAACCCATTTTCTGTCATGATTTTTTGTCATAGAAGTAGGAGCCCACCACATCTATGATGATACCGGGTTTTGTCACAATTATCGTCATAGAAGTGTCATATGTATGACATAATTTTTTTTCGTTTGGCCCAAAATGTCACGGATGTGTCTTTTTTTGTAGTGTAGGGGTGCGCCGAAGCTTCCCTTCCGTCGATCGGCGCTCCGTCGCTCCGTCGTCTCAATAGCGGACGATCGACGCCCTCGAGCTGAGCGCCGGGCTGCCCTCACTGCCCGCGTTGCTCAGACAGCTCCCGTCGGTGAGCCACCTCGTCGTTCCTTGTCGCATGGTGCCAACGCCGCCACCGGCCCGGCGGGGAACGAGCAGCAAGCGTCCTCGCTACACCCATCGGTGCGGCAGGACGGCCGCACCGTCACCCCATCGCTGACCCCGGCCGGTTCCTCGTCCCACGCATGTCGTGCTCCCATGGATGCACAGGCCGCGCTCCTCATGGCGAACGAGCTCCTGCGCTACTGCCCGATCGACGACCTCTATGAGGACTGGCTCGACCATGTCGCCGAGCTCGTCCGCACCGCATGGGGCTCCCCGGCGCCATCCCCTTCTCTGCCTCGCCCTCTCCAGCCATAGGCGTTGTGGCTCGTGGAGCGCCTCCACCACCTCTGCCCCAAGACAGTGCCTTGGCGCCAAGGCGCGCGGCCCCACAGTGCGATCCACCACTACTGGTGCCCGTGCGCGAAGAGAGAAGCTGCCAAGAGATTCCTCGGCCACGAGAAGCTGCACCTGCGCTCCCCGCGCCGCATCGCCAAGCCCGCGCGCTACCCGCGGTGGTGACATGCTGACCTCATCAAGTCCAAGCTCCACCTCTGAGAGGGGCCCCGGCAACCACGACCGGCTGCCGCGCCTTCACCCCCGAGCTGCGCAGTGTCGCCTGGCCGGGTAAGTTCAAGCCAGATCTGCCTCCTCGCTACGACGGCACCCCCGACCCTGCGGAGTTCCTGTAGATCTATGAGCTGAGCATCAAAGCGGCCAACGGCGACGAGAAAGTCATGGCGAACTGGTTTCCTATGGCTCTCAAGGATGGTGCCCGCTCCTGGCTCCCGAACCCGCCGCAAGGCTCAATCTCCTCCTGGGACGAGATGCGCGACCGCTTCGGCGCCAACTTCCAAGGCACTCGCGACCGCCCGCCGGCCGCGAATGACCTGTGCCGCATCAAGCAACAGCCAGGAGAGACCCTCTAGAAGTACATCCAGCGCTTCAACAACACTCGCCTCAAGATCCCCAAGGTTACAGATGATGCCATCATCTCCGCGTTCTCTGACGGTGTCCGCGACATCAAGATGAAGGAGGAGCTCGCTATCCATGAGGAGCTGAGCACATCTCAGGAGCTGTTCAACCTGGCGACCAAGTGCGCAAGGGATGAGGAGGGGCGCCTTTCCCTCCTCGAGTTGCCAGCTACAGGCACAGAGGAGAAGAAGGCCAAGGCCAAGGACGTGAAGCGCAAGGAAGCAGCCATGCTCACAGCGGAGCCGGACACCAAGCGAGGTAGAGAACAGCCTGAGTCGTCCAAGAACAGCCGACCATTCTATGCCTTCCACAACCTAAACACCCACAACACCAATGACTGTCAACACCTCAGAGCCATTCGTGAAGGATGCTTCGGTCGACGCCCCGAGCGCAGCGATCGGGGCTACGGCTGAGGAGGAGGACGTGGAGGCGGACGCTGGGACGACCATGGTCCATGCCAAGAGTGGCGCGACAGGCCTCATGAGGACCGCTGGCAGGATCATCCTCGCAAGGGCGCCTGGAGGGACCGGCCTCGTGAGGATCGCTCTCAGGGCGACGCCGGTCTTCCCCCGCCGCCGCCACCACCAAGAAGGAATGATGACCACCATCAAGACGAGGGGGCTGGGGGCTTCCAGGAGCCGTGTGCAATCGCCTGCATCTTGGGCAGCACGTAGGCCCCAGCCTCACAGCGTAGCTTCAAACAGTTCGCTCGTGAGGTGAATGCAGCCCTCCCCAAGCTCGAGGCCACGCGCCCGCTCAGGTGGTCCCAGTGCACCATCACCTTCAGCTCGGCAGATCAGCTCAAGTGCGCAGCCACCGCTACCGCCCTCCCGATGCTTTGTTCACCAGTCATCAGCAACGTGCAAGTTACCAAGACCCTCATCGACGACACTGCAGGGCTCAACGTCCTGTCCGTCGACATGTTCGACAACCTCCAAGTGCCATATGAGCAGCTTCAGCCTACCAAGCCTTTCTCAGGAGTGACCGACGGTTCCACCACACCGATAGGGCATGTCCGCCTCCCTGTCACCTTTGGGGAACGAAAGAACTACCGCACCGAGCTCATCGACTTTGATGCCGCGCACATCCGTCTGCCGTACAATGCCATCCTCGGATATCCAGCCCTGGCTCAGTTAATGGCGGTGACACACCACGGTTACAATGTCCTGAAGATGCCAGGAAGCGGTGGAATCATCACGGTCCCGTGCGAAGTGAGGGATGGGGTGTACTCCCTCGAGCGCGCCTTTCAAGCTGCCGCAATCGACGACCCCGACAGCAAGAGCGAGGATCCTCCCGAGGCCATCCCCAAGAAAAAGCACCAGCTGCGCCGTGCCGGACCTTAGGAGGGTGTCGTGGCGGCTGGAACCTCGTCAAGATCAGCGCCCGCTCCAGGGGCGCCTCCCTCTGTCGCATAGGAAGGCGCGCCCAGCGCCCTCCTCGGGCAGGGCTCGGGGGCTCTCTTCTGGAGGGCCTCATACCTTGCCAACATCACGAGGGAGGCGCTCAGGCACCACTTGGAGGCGTGCTTCGCGGCATGTTTCCCTCAGGAGAACACAGGGCAAGGAGCGCCCACCGCTCAGGAGTTCATCACCGAGACCACTCAGGAACTGCAAGACGCAAGGGCCATGTGCGGCGACCACCGCTCACAAGGCGCAGCTCCCCATCCAGGCGAGGATGCTGGGCTGCGCGTCTGCGTTGACGTACCAGGGCTCAACAGGGCCGCATCTCAGGAGCTTTTTTGGCCTTTGCGCGTGGGCCGCTGTGAGGGTCCACCACACAACTACATTCGCATGCCCTTCGGCTTGCCGAGCATGTCGTCAGCCTATCAGTGCAACCTACAGTCCTGGCATCTCAGGAGGCCAGGCACCACGCCGTCCTGTCAGAGATGGAGACGGTCCTCAGGGAACCACCTGAGCCCCCAGAGCCTCCCGAGGCTCAGGGCCCCGGTGCCTCGTGCGGAACGACCCCTTCGCCGCGTGCCTTCAGCTGCACCAACTCTCCTTCGTCGACGGAACTAGGTGACATTTTCCAAGTTCGTTTAGCTGGGAGCGCCCCTCGGGCTGCATTATTCCCAGGCCGCGTGGGTCCGTCCCCGTGGCATGTATCTCTTTTGCTTATGTCTTTAGTTTACCCTGTTGGGGGCGCCCCTCGGGCTGCATCATCCCCAAGTCGCTCGGGCCTGACCTGGTGGCATGTATCTTTCTGCATTTACCCAAGCTGATCTGCCTTCCATGCTTAACCTACCTATGGCTATCACTTGCTTGATTGTTGCCCACTACGGGGGCCGCGCGTCGGCACCCTTCTTCAGGGCCCTTTTGCGTTGTCTGACCATCTCGCAGGACCAAGACAATAAACAAGGGCTAAGACCAGGCGCAACCCGCCTTGAGGTAGGCCCTCGTGAGTCCCGCGCTGGCTCACGAGTGCCCAGGCACACCTTGCTAAACCCTACCGTGCCAGCCACGTGTCAGGGTGGGGCTGTACATGCTCCGGGGGCTCTCCGCAGTAGGGAGTCCCCTTGCCTACTCCAGAAGGTCATGCGTGACGTGGGGGTCATGCGTGGGGCGGTTCCCGCACGCATGCGTCACATCATGGTAAAGAGGCGGCTCGCGCCTTCCCCATAAAAGGAGGGAGGCGCAGAGGCACGACCCATTTACTCGGGTGGACTCGGGTCGTGGCCTTCAAGGCGCCCGCGCCCCACGATCACGGGGTGGAGAGCGGCCGCTTCGCCTGTCCCTTCAATGCTGCTCACTCGCCATGTGTCCCTCATGCAGGTGGCAGGAGGTGGAGGCGGGAAACCGGGCCATCGCTGATTGGGGCAGCGGGCCGGTCCTGATTCCCTGCGCCCCCGATGACCGGATTGGTCGAGTGGGGCGGCCGAGCCTCGACTCCGCCCCTTTATAAGGAGGGGAAGGAGGGCGGCATTCCACATTCTTCCATCATCCGTCTCCTTCCACCTCCGCTTCTTCCTTCCTTCCGCCATGGCGAGAGGAAGCGCTGGCCCTTCTACGGTGGCGGCGAGGGTCGCTGCCCGCCGGCGCGTTCCTCCTTCCCAAGAGCTCGTGGCGGCGGAACTAGCCACGAGAGGAAGGGGGAGGGGGCGAGGTCGAGGTCATCATGGCACTCAGGGGAGAGGAGTACGGGGCGGCGCATCGGCCTCGCCTCCGCCAGGGATGCCTCCCCCGACGAAGCACCACGCCGGGGACCAGCCCCATGAATTCTTCATCAGGCTGCGCCGGCCACCGCGTCGCCGCCTCTGTCTCCCTACTGTCTTTGCTCAGGGGATGGAGCTTGATCCACCCCAGACGCTCTAGTTGCACATGAAGGGCTGTGGGAACGGCGGCACGCGGGTCGACATCGACTTCCCTGCCCCTCACGTCATGTAACTCCGCCATGGATGGAAGACGTTCACATGCAACCACAGCCTGACGGCGGGGCTTGTCCTCTACTTCAAGTTAACGGAGGGCAGCCTGCTCTCTGTCAAGGTCTTCGGAGATCTCAGAACACACCTGAAGTGCTGCGTGGAGAGCTCCTCCAACGATGAAGATTCCTCCTCAAGCGGGAGTGACGAGGAGGACAGCGGCAGCGACGGCGAGGGAGTCGAGCGGCAGGATGCCGACTCCGACTTCGATTGACTGCGCCGCCCCTCCTCGTCGTCTCCTTAGGCGGCTGGCGTAGGAGGGCAGAGAGGGCGAAGAAGGCGGGTTGCGGCCGTCAAGTAGGAGTACGCGGGCACCGATGCCTTCGTCGCGTATTGCCGGCCCGCTGCCTCATCTTCCAGCTCCCCTCCCGGCAATGGGACGTTCTCTTGGTGCCTTCTGCTCCTCGCACCTCACCTAGGGGATCTTTTCGCCCTCCTGCCCTCTTGTTCCACCTTCTGAGGAGAGGGATAAGAAAGGGATTATGGGCATCTTATCTTTTTTTAGTTTGTAAGCCTGCGGGCACTTGTTTATTTTAAGACTTGTTATCCCCTTGCTCATGTTTTAATTCCGTATGAACTGTACCTATATAGGATGTTTTTAATGAAAAAGGGTGCTTGCCGGGTTCTTTGTGCGTGAGCGAGGCCCATGCCAAGGATGAATCCTTGTTATTTTTAATATAAACATGTCGCCCGCCAACAGGCCTTGCCATCTCCCCACTTCGGTCGACCATTCTCGCGCTCTTGGCAGAGGCACGGGCGAAGTAGAGTTAGGCCCCTCGTTCATCTCCTCGCCACCGCGACTACTACCAAATTCCGACCCAGGAGGTAACTCTTGGGTACAATAAAGGGGGAGCACGGTGGTTTCAAGGACATAAACGAGGTTTCACGTGTCCCAGTTCTATACGGAAACGCATAACAGGGGGATGAAAGACTTATCTGAATCCACAACCCCCGGCAACCTTGGCTTACCGTGGTTGGATCATTGTATCTTCAGCCTCGACAGTCTTGGCTTGCCGGGGCCGGAGCGCCGGTTCGTTCTCTTTTTCCCAAGCGGCTCAGCAGAAGTGTCTGCGTGCCCTGCGAACCAAAGAGAACAGAGAGACGCACACTCGACCTCTTGGCTAGGGGTTAGTCTCCGCTAAGCACTATCAACCCTAACCGAGGGAAAGATTTGACCTAGCATGCATGCTATAACTTAGGGTGCCAGTGCTTCATTTATTTATGCTCAGGGTCTGCGCCTAGCTTTGTACAGAGGGTTACATGCCTTGCCGGCAAGGCTCACACAAAAGGTGGTCCACCGGGAAGCCCGGCAACTGTGCCTTATGGGTAAAACTTGCGAAGATGTTTGATGTTCCAGGAATTGCTTAATGGGACAGCATCTTCGGTCTCCAAGCAGACAACACCGAGCCTGGTGACTCGTATTACCCGAGAAGGGCCTTCCCACTTTGGCGTCAACTTGTTGGAATTCTTGGACGATTGAACGCGCCAAAGAACAAGGTCGCCTTCCTCAGAGCTTCAGGCATGGACCTTGCGGCTATGGTAGCGGCGCAAGGCTTGCTGGTAGCGTGCTGCTCTCACAGCTACCCGAAGACGATCTTCCTTAAGGAGCGTTGCGTCGTCTTGCCGCAATCACTCTTGCTCAAGCTCATCATAAGCGAGCACTCGAGGTGACCCGTATATGAGTTCCGTGGGGAGAACTGCTTCTGCCTCGTATACCAGGGCAAAAGGTGTCTGGCGGTGGTAAGATTTGGCCTCATCCTAATCGACCAAAGAACCGCCGGCAGTTCATCAATCCAGTGCCTTCCGCTTTTGTGCAGCCTGTCAAAAGTATTTGTTCTCAGGCCCCGCAGTACTTCAGCATTTGCCCTCTCCACCTGGCCGTTGCTCCATGGGTGTGCCACGGAAGCAAAGCAAACCTTGCTATCGAGGTCTTGAGTGTACTGCATGAAGGCGTGGCTTGTGAACTGTGTGCCGTTGTCGGTGATGACTCTGTTTGGCACACCAAAACGGCAGACAAGTCCCTTGAAGAACTTGACGGCTGACTGTGCTGTCACCTTCCTTACTGCTTCCACTTCCGGCCACTTTGTGAACTTGTCGATTGCAACGTACAAGTACTCAAAGCCCCTGACAACACGGGGGAAAGGGCCCAGTATGTCGAGCCCCCAGACAAAAAACGGCTAGGAGAGAGGAATTGTTTGAAGGGCTTGAGCTGGTTGATGAAGCTTCTTTGAATGGAACTGGCACGGTTCACACCTGGTTACTAGTGTCGTTGCATCCTGGAGGGCGGTGGGCCAGAAGAAGCCTTGCCGGAATGCTTTGCTAGCAAGGGCCCTCGACCCTATGTGGGAGCCACATATGCCTCCATGTATCTTTGCCAACAGCTCCAGTCCTTCCTCCCAGGGGATGCACTTCAATTTTACACCGTTCGGTCTTTTTCTGTACAGGACGTCATCGATGAACTGGTACAAGGTAGACCGATGGACTACTTTTTCTGCTTCTTCCTGCTCTTCAGGAAGTTCCCCTGTCTGGAGGAAGCGGACGGTATGCTGTTCCCATGCCGGAGCTTGGGGCTCGACGGCAAGGACCAAAGGCATTTCTTCCGCCATGGGGGCGGCCGTCTCTACGGCCAGGGCTTGGCGCCCTGCCGGAGCCGGCTTCCCCTTGGCAGGCTCGGAATCCGCGGCAACACTCTCACCGGCGGCCCCTGGGGGCTCGGCGGGAAAGTACTTGCCGGGGCTCGATTTCCTCCCCTTGTTCCGCTCCGTTGACGGTTCGACGGATGGTTGAGTTAGCCGAAGCAAAAAGGTACTTGGTTCCACAGGTAGCTTGAATGCAGCGCGCTTCGACAGGTAGTCAGCGATGTTGTTCTCCACTCAGGGAATGTGATCCGCTTGAATACCGTCGAAGTGCTCCTCCAGCTTCCTCACCTCATCTACGTAGGACTCCGTCAACAGGCTCTGGTAATCTTTGTTGACCTGTCTGACGACAAGCTGCGAATCACCCCTGACGATGAGCTTCTTCACCCCGAGGTCTGCCGCGATCCTGAGACCGGCGAGCAGCCCCTCGTACTCAGTAGTGTTTTTTGTGGATATCTCCCTAGGAAAGTGCATCTAGATCACATACTTGAGGTTCTCCCCAGTGGGTGCGACAAGAAGCACACCGGCACCGACGCCTTGCAGCGAGAAAGCCCCGTCAAAGTACATGATCCAGTCGCGACTTGCCTCCTTGCCGGGGAGAGCGGTCTCCTGGATTTCCTCGTCGGGCATTGAGGTCAATTCTGCAATGAACTCCGCCAAGACTCTGCTCTAGATTGTGGAAGTACTTTCAAACTTCAACCCAAAGCTTGACAACTCCAAGGCCCACTCCACAATCCTTCCGGTCGCATCTGGGTTGTGTAGTATCCGTTGCAACGGGAGGCGGATGACGACAGTAATCTCATGGGCTTGGAAGTAATGATGCAGCAATTTCTGCACACGAGAGTACCTTGACCTGCCCCCCTGCAAGAGGGCGCTGACAAAGTAAACTAGGTGCTGCATCATCTTCTTCTTCTGCACCACTTCACTTGGCTGCGCGGGCCCTTCCCCGATGGCGTTGGATTCTGCCGGGGGCCTTGCCTTGCCGGCACCAGGCCCTGCCGGGGGAATCCCTGACTTGCCATCCGCCGGTCCTGCCGTGGCCACTGTCTCTTCGTCGACTCTCTCTATGCCAATAGTGCGGCGCTGACCACTTGATTCGTTGCCGCTAGATACAGCAGCAACAACTCTTATGGTTTAGGCGCAACCAGTATTAGCATGGAGGAAAGTTATTTCTTCAGATCCTGCAACGCCGCCTCGGCCTCTGGGGTCCACTCCATTGGGCATGCCTTCTTCAAGATTTTGAAAAAGGGAAGGGCACGTTCAGCGGAGTTGGAGAAGAACCTACTCATGGCGGCAACGCAGCCAATGAGCCGGCGCACATCCTTGATCCGCTTGGGTGCCTCAATCTGCTCAATAGCCTTGATCTTGTCTGGGTTTGCCTCGATCCCACACTATGACACAAAGAACCGGAGAAGTTTTCCTGACGGGACGCCAAAGACACACTTCTCAGGGTTCAGCTTGAGGTTGATCTTGCGTAGGTTGGCAAACGTCTCTCCTAGGTCTTGTACAAGGGTCACCTTGTCCTTGGTTTTGACCACTATGTCGTCCATATATGCTTCCATATTTCTATGTAGCTGGGGTTCAAAACCAATCTGGACCGCCCTTGCAAATGTCAAGCCAGCACTCTTCAACCTGAAAGGCATCCATAAAAAGCAATACGTACCACATGGGGTGCTAAAGGCCTTCTTCTCTTCATCTTCTCTTGCCATGATGATCTGGTGGTAGCCCGAGTAGGCATCGAGGAATGACAACAGATCACACCCGGCCGTGGAGTCAACAATTTGGTTGATGCGCGGCAACGGGAAGGGGTCCTTAGGACAAGCCTTATTGACATCTGTGTAGTCAATACACAGCCTCCACTTCCCATTTGCCTTGCGCACCACCACCGAATTGGCCAACCACGTCGGATGGAGCACTCCTCTCACCAACCCTGTCGCTTCGAATTTCCTGATCTCCTCTCTGATGAACTCTTGTCGTTCCAAAGCTTGCTTCCCAACCTTATGCTTGACGGGTCGTGCATGGGGACAGACAACAAGGTGGTGCTCAATCACTTCCTTGGGAACGCCGGGGATGTCGGATGCTTGCCACGCAAACACATCGAAATTCGCCCGCAGGAAAGTGATGAGCGCGCTTTCCTATTTGCCGTCGAGGGTGGAGCTTGTAGTGAAAGCCCCTCCCGTGCCATCCTCCTTGATGGACACCTTCTTGGTCTCTGGTGGTGCAGCTCTGGATTTCTTGCTCTTGCCGGTAGAGCTCTCGGGCACGTCCTCGATGGTAGCACAGCACTCCGAAGATGTGCGCTTGCCGGAGTGGGTGCGAGAGGTCTTGCAGGTCTTCTTCTTCCCTCCCGGGGCCTCAACAGCAGGAGCAGGTGCCTTGGCTGCAGCTGCTACAACTGCTTCTGGATAGAGTTGGTCACCCAGATCAGCGCATCCTTCTTGTCGGAAGGGACGATGATGTTGGTCATCGGCCCGGGCATCTTCAGCGTATTGTAGGCGTAGTGCGCCGCCGCCATGAACTTGGCTAGTGCCGGGTGGCCGAGAATCCCATTGTAGGGCAAGGGGATCTCGGCCACATCAAAGACGAGGGGATACGGGTAAGGATCCCGTTGTAGGTCATGTAGTTCAACTCACCTCCAAACGTCACGGGCAATGTGACCTTGCCCTTCGGCTGGCTCCTTCCCAGACTGACCCCTTGGAACGTACCCGTTTCCTCAAGGTCTCCATCAGGAATTTGCAGCCTTTTGATCACGACGGGCGAGATCAAGTTCAGGACGGCCCCGCCATCAACCAGCATCTTGTTCACCTTGAGGTTGCGTATCGTTGGTGAGACCAACGACGGTAAACACCTGACAGCAGTTGTGCGGTCAGGGTGGTCCTCGGCGTTAAAGATGAAGGGTGTGCTGGAACACTTCAGTGGCTTCTGAGCATCGAACGATGGCTCTACTGCTGTAATCTCACGCGCCCACTGCTTGAGCTGGCGGTGAGAAGTGTGCAGCGAGGCGCCACCATCGACGCACATGGCCTCCGTAGCCTTCTGGAACTCATGCTCACCGGACTCGTCGTCCTCGTCACGATCATCGTCTTCCTGCTTCTTGTGGCGGCCCCGGGCGGGCCTCTCTTGCAGGTTATCCTTGCCGCGGCGACCTCGTTGGCTGCCACGCTTCTTGCCGGATCCTTCGGCACCATCCCGACCCTTCTCCTTGTCCCGCCTATCGTATTCGGATTTTTGCTTTTCAGCAAGCAGCTTAACTTGTCGGCAGTTCTGGAGGTCATTGCCCTTGGTGCGGTGGATCTTGTAGTATTGCTTGTCAGAGCCCCCTGGCTTGTCGGCAGCTGCCAAGGCCCGGCAAGCGGCGCACCCGGCAATCTCCTTGCCAGGGTCGTCTTCCTTGGCCTTCTTGGCGGCGCTGGTGTTGCCGGATCCCTCGACGGCAAGCACGGTCTTGTCCTTGCATTTCCTATTGGGACGCCGACCCTTCTTCGTCGGTGTGGCGGTGTCTTCGTCGGTAGAGTCGGTTTCTGCACCGGCGTCTTCGCCGGGGTACTTCCTTCCCTCTTCAGCCCAGGTGCATCTATCGGCCAGAACCTAAAGTTCGGCCACGTCCTTGACCTTGTTCATTGCCAGCTCTTCACGCATCTTGCGGTTACGCACATTCTGATGGAATGCGCTGATCACGGCGGCAGGATGAACAGTGATGTTGTATTGCACTCGGTTGAACCTCTGTATGTACTTGCGCAGGCTTTCACCTTCCTTCTGGGGAATGATATGCAAATCACTCGCCTGGCCATGAGCCTGGTGGCCTCCAGTGAAGGCACCAACAAACTCGTGTCACAGATCTGACCAAGAAGAAATGGAATCCACCGGCAAGCGCATCAACCAAGACATGACATTGGGTTTCAGGGCCAACGGGAAGTAATTGGCAAGCACCTTGTCGTCACGAGCTCCAGCGGCTTGCGTCGCGATGGTGTAGATGCCGAGGAACTCTGACGGGTGGGTCTTGCCATCATACTTCTCGCCGACGTCGGGCTTGAACATGCGGTGGGACGGCCACTTCGACTGCCGCAGCTCACGGGTAAAGGCTGGGCAACCCACCTCGTAAGGTAGGCCGCCGGAGCCTCCCGGTGCTGGGTGGCGGGCCCCGCCCGCCTGTTTGACTGATGGCGCGTATCGCACCGGCGCTTGATGGTGGTTCGAGCGTCTTCATGGGCTCGCTCCTGAAGAACCTAGCGTTGATCGCGGCGGGTCCTGGGTCGGACGGCGCTATGGAAATGTCATCACAAGCGTCATTGAGACGGATCAACATCCGCGGTGGATGGCATGGAGGAGGCGAGTGCACCATGGCCGCGGCACTCCAGCCTCTCCACGGCCAGCATGCAGTGGCTCAATGGAGCGCCGGCCTAAGGGCCCCGCCGGTCGTGGCTCTTCTTTGTTGGCGATGCTGACGAGGCTCCGGATAGTGGCTCTCCACTCGTCGAGCTTCTCCGCGATGGGAGGGAAGTCGAGGAGCAGCTATGCGCGCGCCAAGGCTTCTGCTGGTGTGGGCGGTGGCGAAAGCTGCGTGGACCGTGGTGCGGTTCGGCTTCTAACCACGTTAGAAGGAGCTCTGTCACGGCCTAGCGGCTGTGCGCCGTCCTCGCCAGCACTTCGGCGGGCATGCTGGCTTCCTTCGTCCGCGGATGACGCACATGACTCTTCCCACGGCGGCGTCCAGGGTCACCGGCATGGTGACGCTGCTCGTCGCGCACAACCTGGGAAGAGCGCGATGTGGGCGCCGGAGTAGGCGTCTTGGAGGTCACCGCGCCGCCCGGGGGAGGTACAGCGACGCCCCTGGAGGGTCCCGCACCGTCTGCGGGGGCCCAGCTCCGTCTCTGGATTTCGTGGCGTGTAGCCCGTCGCCTTGCGCACGAACGACGCCGCTCGCCAGGCTCTGACTTCCAGAGCGATGTTGGTGCTCGTGGGTCGTGCCTCGGGTTCTGTCCGCGACTGGCCCGCTGCTCGCCCGCACCGGTACGGGCCGTCCGGCTCCCGATGAACCGACCACCGTGGCCACCTTCTTCTTGGGAGCCATGGCGACGAAGAACTTCTAGGCTATCTGCTAGACCAGATTCCCACAACTGCGGGGCCCTACCTGGCGTGCCAAAGATGTCAGTGGGAACGACACCTATGGGATCCCTTCTACGGTCGGCGGGCGCGGGGTCGTGAGGAGAGCCGGTCTAGGAGCAAGCACACGAGTCGTTTACCCAGGTTCGGGCTGTGAGGACGCGTAAAACCATAGTCCTGCTTTGGTGGATGTATTGAGTGTTCTTGAGCTTTCCGAACTAGCTAGCTGTCTCGTTCCAAAAAGCCGAATCCTTCTCCTGGTAGCCTCGGGCCTCCTTTTATAGGAAAAAAGGGGCTGCCACAGTGGCACACAGGAGGTGGAAAGGCCTACAGTGCACGAGCTTATCGCACGACGTTATAGGACAAAGCGCATTAAATGCACTACGTAGGTGTCCATTAGCTTTATCGGGGACGGGAATGAGGCCCGTCCCGTCCGTCGCCGCTTTGCCTCGCTTCAACACGCGCCTAGGCTAGCGATGCATGCAGCGCCACGCCTCGGCAAGGATCTTGCCAAGGGAGTCCACCTCGCCCTCTTGCCCTCCCGTGCTTCCGGTCTTGGCATCGCCTTGGTCGTCTCATGCTTCGGCTTCTCTCTGGCTTCCCTCCTCTGCCCTGCTAAGTGTGGCCGCGGCGCGTGGCTCTGACTGCCTGTGCACAAGTAAAGGGGTCAAAAGGAGAGCCCCTACTATTGTACACCGACACTTTTCATCTACTCCAAGGTCTTTTGACTTGGAGTCCAAGTCCAACAGGTGTCTTCTGGTCCAAGAAAAATCATCACGAAGGTTTTATTCCGTTTGGTATTCCTTTTCTGCGAAGCTCAAAAACAAGGAAAAACTGAAACTGGCACTAGGCTCTAGGTTAATAGGTTAGTTCCAAAAATAATATATAATATCATATTAATGCATATAAAACATCCAAAACAGATAATATAATAGCATGGAACAATCAAAAATTATAGATACGTTGGAGACGTATCAGCCTACCTTTCCCGCGGAGTACATCAGTGAAGCACGGTGGCTAGCTAGTTGGGCTAGTGCGACCAATTAGCTAGGCCGCTTCCACATTTGTTTTTACCCCTTTTTTCTCTCCTTGCTAGTAGGTAAATTTAAATATCCACTGCAGCATTGCTCTGGTCTTTGGGTGTGGTAGGCGCGATAGGATTTTTATTTTTTTGATTGATGAGAGTAGGCGCGACAGCAATTAGTCATGATGACTCCGCCTGTAAAACCCGCTGCTCCCTGATGTGAAAAGTCATCGGCTAGTGTTTTCCCATGGTGAAAACCTAAAGATTCACCCCACTCCTCGGTTGGCTCTCTCCGCCTTCCCATATATTGCATTGCCTTTCAGCCGTTTCTCCCCCTTTGATTCCTCTCTCCATTGCTTCTACCTGGTTCCATGGTGGCGCACCAGATCACGAAATATGAGGTGGGGCGCCTGACACAGGCGCTCCAGGCCAAGGATGTGGAGCTCAGGGCCAAGGATGTGGAGCTCCTCCTTTATTTGCGTGAGTTCATGGAGCTTCAAAAGCGGCAGGCGTCCACCACAAAGATGCTTGAGGCATCGGCGACGTTGCTGTAGAAAGCGGGAGATATATTAGGCGGTGAGGCAAGCCGGTTGGAGCGCAAGCGGGCCGATCGTGACGAGGTCCAGGATCACCTCAACCACTTGGTGGACCATGTTGCCATGCATGTGTTGCGGCTGCGCGATGCCTACCGTCATGCCAGCGCGACCATGCCGGCTGTCGGGCTAAACCCGTTCGACCACCCCATCGACTTCAATGACCTGGGGCTTCCTGACTTGGTCTCCTTCTTCACCTATATCTCCGAGGAGCTGAGCCGTCTCCGCGTGATGGTGGGGGCGGAGCTGGACAAGGAGGGGTTGTGGGAGGCTGTCGCCGTTGCTGGACGAATCCTCTCACGGCTTCGTCACCAGAATCCATTCGTGCCATTGGACGCCGTCTTTGACGAGCTGGCTCTTGTCGACCAGGAGCGGGCTCCGCGGGCGGTGGCACCCTACATCACTGACGTCGTGCGCCTCGAGAAGCAGAGGGACTTTAGTGGTCTTAAGGCATCCTCTGCATGGGCATGTCTCGGTGCAACATGACCGTTGGATAAAACTCAGACAATGGAGACCAGTCACTATAGCACAAAGCGTGCGGGTGTGTTTGGTTGCATTCTCATCTAAATATAGTTGTTCCTTCCTCGTGCATGCTCATCTCAGCACCCCTCTTCATGCATGGTCTGCATGCTCCAAGTGTATTTGTGTTAAACACTAGTGTGGACTCATGCACCCTTCATGCACTCTACCAAACACCCAAAAGTGCGTCGAGAAGGGAACTTTTGCTCCCATGCACCCTTCATACACCCTACCTAACACTGATTCGTGCTCCATATGGTTCATGTTCCATGGAGTACTGTAGCACCGTACTCTCCGTGCGCTGTAGACCTAGTTCTATTAACATTGATCTCACCATTCATTCTCGACCGGACAGTCAAAAAAGGGGCATGTTACATTACTATTCATATAGTTGACGTGCACACAACATCATTTTTTATCGTCATATCTTACTACACTAGCAACAAGATTATACTCCCTCCATTCCTAAATATAAGTCTTTTTGCTGATTTCAAATGGACTACCACATACGGATGTCTATAGACATATTTTAGAGTGTAGATTCACTCATTTTGCTTTGTATGTAGTCACTCGTTGAAATCTGTAGAAAGACAAATGTTTAGGAACGGAGGGAGTAGTACTGACATATGAAGCACTACACATGCCTAGTATAGTAGGAGTACGGTGTAAGTTCAAGTGGCTGTTGTGTTTCGCACTCCTCCATCGTAAGAGTGGAAACACTTGCTATAATCATTTTTTAGAAACAGTGGACACACTCTACCGTGTAGATCCTCCTTGACGGTCATTAGGAACCTTGCTACTCACTTTCCCCGACGTGTAGCACAACCAGCATCGGGGGCCACTTGAACTTACACAGTACTCCTTGTGTTGGATGCCTTGGGTTGTGGTGTTGATCTTGATCATGTAGTTGAACTTGTGTTGGATGCTCACGGTTGATGTAGTCCATCAAGAGCTGGAAGCATCCTTTGGAGTTGAAGTTCATCTTCCTACATGGGTTAGTCTTGCAAGGAATAACACTTGTGTATCCAAATTGACAATCATGAAATTTAACATATAGATGTTGTCAAAGGATATGTGAAGTAAGTTTATGCTTCCTTATCCTCAACAACCAAAGCATAGATACTTGGCGATGTAGAGACTGCTCAAGATGTGAGTGATTTGAAATCTCATAGATTGAGGCTCATCCAAGTACCTACAAGGGTTAGATAACACACAAGGGTGCAAATATATCCAAGATAAATAGTCAACGTCATAAGAGAAACATCAAGGATTAGTCACATAGGCTCATGCCTTGCATGTATCCAAGGAGTCTCTACTCCAAATTTGAGGCATCAATGATATTCAATTCACATCTCAAATGACAAAATATCTTTTCATCAAGCGGTTTAGTGAAGATATCCGCCAATTGCTTGTCGGTACGAACATGCTTAAGATTGATATCTCCCTTAGCAACATGATCATGCATGAAATGATGACGAACTTCAATATGTTTAGTTAGAGAATGTTGCACGGGATTGTGAGCAATCTTAATGACACTCTCATTGTCGCAAAGCAATGTAACATGTTTCACATGTATCCCATAATATTTAAGAGTTTGGGTCATCCAAAGTAATTGAGCACAACATGATCCGGCGGCAATGTATTCCGCTTCCGCGATGGATAAGGATACCGAATTTTGTTTCTTGGAGGACCAACAGACAAGGGATCTACCAAGAAATTGACATGTACCCGAAGTGGACTTTCTATCAACCTTGTCACCAGCATAGTCCGAGTCGGAATAGCCAACAAGATCAAAAGGTGACCTCTTAGCATACCAAATGCCAAAGTTTGGTGTATGAACTAAATATCTCACTATCCTTTTCACGGTCTTAAGATGACATTCATTAGGGGCCGCCTGATATCGCACACACATGCACACACTTAGCATAATATCGGGATGGGAGGCACATAGATATAACAATGAACCAATCATAGATTGGTAAACTTTTTGGTCAACTGGGTTGCCATCCTTAGTCAAGTCAATATGTCCACTAGTAGGCATGGGTGTCTTCATACCTTTGCTTTCTTACATATTCAACTTCTTGAAAAGATCCTTGGTATACTTTGTTTGTGATACAAAGGTACCTTCCTTGGTTTGCTTGATTTGCAATCCAAGGAAAAATTTGAGTTCACTCATCATATACATCTCTAACTTCTCCAACATTAGCCTTCCAAACTTTTCACTAAAATGGGGGTTAGTAGAACCGAATACGATATCATCCACATAGATTTGGCACACAAATAGTTCTCCATTAACCCTTTTAGTAAAAAGAGTAGAATCAATTTTCCCAATTTCAAAGCCTTTTTAAATAAGAAACTTGGTCAAACATTTATACCAAGCTCTAGGGGCTTGTTTAAGACCATAAAGAGCTTTATGAAGTTTGTAAACATGATTAGGTTTCTTGCGATTAACAAAGCCGGGAGGTTGTTTAACATAAGTGTCCTCTTCTATTTCACCATTTAGAAAAGCACTTTTAATGTCCATTTGGTATAGACTGGTATCATGGTGATTGGCATACGCAAGTAAAATACAAACAGACTCAAGTCTAGCAACGGGGGCATATGTCTAACCATAGTCCATACCTTTGACTTGAGTGTAGCCTTGAGCAACAAGATGGGCCTTGTTGCATACAACTTGTCCATCTTCATCTTGCTTACTCCGAAATACCCATTTGGTTCCAATGACATTATGATCACCGTTGGGCTTTTCAACCAATGTCCTAATGCGGCTTGAAACTGCATCGGTATTTCCCCAAAGAGGAAGGGATGATGCAGCATAGCTATGGTAGGTATTTCCCTCAGTTATGCAACCAAGGTATCAATCCAGTAGGAGGACCAAGCAACACTTTGTAAACAATACCTCCACACAAAGAACAAATAGTTGCAACCCAACGCGTAAGAGGGGTTGTCAATCCCTCCTCGGTAAAAAGATAAATTGTTTTGTGATAGATTGGATAAATAGATCTCGATAAAACACAAAATAAAATAAATAAAGAAAAAGTGCAGCAAGGTATTTTTGGGTTTTTGGAAATATACATCTGAAAATAAATATGGAAAAATATAGATCGGAAAGAAAATATGATAGAAGATAGACCTGGCCGGGGGTCGTAGATTTCACTAGTGGCTTCTCTCGAGAAATAGCACACGATGAGTAAACAAATTACTGTTGGGCAATTGATAGAAGAACAAATAATTATGATGATATCCAAGGTGACGATCAATATATAGGCATCATGTCCAAGATTAGTAGACTGACTCCTACCTGCATCTACTACTAATACTCCACACATCGACCGCTATCCAGCATGCATCTAGTGTATTAAGTTCATGGAGAAACAGAGTAATGCAATAAGAACGATGACATGATGTAGACAAGATCTATTCATGTAGGAATAGACCCCATCTTGTTATCCTTAATAGCAATGATACATGCGTGCCTTGTTGCCCCTTCTGTAACTGGGAAAGAACACCGCAAGATCGAACCCATCACAAAGCACCTCTTCCCATCGCAAGAAAAATCAATCTAGTTGGCCTAACTAAACCAAAGATTCGAAGAAGAAATACGAGGTTATAAATAATCATGCATATAAGATATCAAAGAAGACTCAAATAATATTCATGGATAAAAATCTGATCATAAACTCGAACTTCATTGGATCCCAACAAACACACCACAAAAACTCATTACATCAAATAGATCTCCAAGAGACCATTGTATTGAGAAAAAAGAGAGAAGAAGCCATCTTGCTAATCCCTACAGACCCATAGGTATATGGTGAACTACTCACGTATCATTGGAGAGGCACCAAAGAGGATGATGAACCCCTCCAAGATCATGTTCCCCTCTGGCAGAGTGCCGAAATAGAGCTCTAGATTGGATCTCGTGGTTCTAGAACTTGCGGCGGCTGGAATTGTGTTTCATCGACTCCCCTAGGGTTTCTGGAATATTTTGGAATTTATAGGGCGAAGAGGCGGTGCAGGAGACCCCCATGGGCCCCACAACCCACTAGAGCGCGCCTGGGCCTCCTGGTGCGCCCTGGTGTCTTATGGTCCCCACGGGCCTCCTTCCATGTGCTTTCTTGACCCCCAAGGTTTCTTCTGGTCCAAAAAAATCTCCAAAAATTTTCACTGTGTTTGGACTCCGTTTGATAGGGATATTCTACGAAGCAAAAAAACAAGCAAAAAATAGTAGCTGACATTGGGCACTATGTCAATAGGTTAATCCCAAAAAATGATATGAAGTTACTATAAAATGATTGTAAAAGATCTAAGATTGATAATATAACAGCATGGAACAAGCAAAAATTGAAGATACGCTAGAGACATATCATGTCCACACTTGATTCCTCACGAAATTGTGTAGCTCTTTGTGCATAGCATTTATCCAATCCGGATCCTCAAGGGCTTCTTCTACCTTCATAGGTTCAACACTAGAAATGAATGAGTAGTGTTCACAAAATTTAGCCAAACGAGTTTTAGAGCGAGTGGTTCTCCCAGTTTGGATGTCATCGAAGATTTGTTCGACGGGATGATCTTTCTGAGACTCTTGCTTTAACTCGTGAGAGCTTTTGCTTGGGTTGAGGTGGAACATCCTCCTCCTCATCTTCTTCTTCATTGTTGGTGGCATTGTCATTTGCTTGTGGATGTGGAGAAGGAGGTCGAGGTATCTTGTTGTACTTCCTCATTTCCTTCGTCTTGACGTGTTCCACTTATGGATGCCTCCAAGACAACTTGTGGTTCACCTTGATTTGAAGTTGAGGCTTCCACTTGAATGGATGAGGTACTCTCCTTCACCTCCGTTGGTCGAATTTTGCCGATAGACAAATCTTGAATTGCTTCCGAGGGATCTTTATCTCCTAAATCAATTGGCAATTGCTCTACTTGCGAGCCGTTAGATTTAGGGCTGGAAAAAAGCTCGAAGCTCGCGAGCTAAATGAGTAGCTCGTAACTCGGCTCGAATCGACTCGAATTCGAAGAATAATGAGCCAAGCTGAGCTTTAGTTTAAGTTCGTTTACAAACCAAGTTAAATGAGCCGATCTCATGAGTACTCGTGTAACTCGTTAGGTTAGGTAAAAAAATTAGTGTTTTTTAGGGGTAGTAAAATACAGCCACTAAACACCTTGCATCCCGACACAAGGCCCAACCGCTCAAGGCCGAGCCACTCAGGAGACTCACACATACATGACCACATATGCACATGCTAAATTGTAAGTTAATCTTTTTATCATATTTGTAAGGTCCGATGTTCATATCTTTAACGAGCTTAACAAGCTAAACGAGCTAGCTCGTGAGTTATACGAGTCAAGCCAATCTTGGATTTGAGCTCCTTATAGTAACGAGTCGAGTCGAGCTAGCTCGTTAATGAAATGAGCATTAGCGAGTCGAGTCGAGCTGGCTTGACTCGGCTCAAATTCCACCCCTAGTTAGATTCATCAAACTTCACATCTACCATCTCTTCAACCTTTTGGGTGAAATTGTTGTAGACACGGTAAGTGCGAGAGTTCGAGCCATAACCGAGTAGGAAACCTTCATGAGATTTAGGAGCAAATTTTGAATGATGATGCTTATCAAGAATGCAGCACTTTGAGCCTAATACTCGAAACTATCCAACTTGGGGTTTGTTACCGTTGAGTAGCTCATATGTCGTTTTGCCGACAAGCTTGTGAAGATATAGTCGATTCATAGAATGACAAGCTGTCTCAACTGCTTCCGCCTAAAAATGTCTTGACGTTTTGTACTCATCAAGCATCATTCTCGCCATCTCAATAAGTTTTCAGTTCTTCCTTTCAACATTTTCCTTCTTGAACTCTGTTCCATTATCACTTTGAACCTTCTTGATCTTCACTTAAAATTGGTTTTGGTCCTTCTTGGCGGAGTTCTTGAAGATCATTTGGACCTGCGATTTGATTTGGACCCATGATTTGTCATCAATAAAGAACACCCATGTAAATCTTGAAAAATCATCAACAATTGCCAAATCGAAAGAGTTACCACCAAGGCTCTTATAAGCATTGTGACCGAAAAGATCCATGTGAAGTAGCTAAAGTGGTCTCCTCATGGTCATGATGTTCTTCACGGGATGACTTCCTCAAACTTGTTTTCGTACTTGACAAGTGCTACAAAGTCTATCCTTGTCAAATATAACATCTTTAACACCAAGGATATGATAAACTTTAATAAGCTCATCAAGATTTCGCATGCCCACATGACCTAACCTTCTATGCCACAACCATCCTTTAGAAGATTTAGCAATTAAGCAAGTACGAGGTTGGGCTCTCTTAGTGAAATCAACAATATATAGGTCACCTCTACGGATACCAGTAAAGACCATGTTATGATTATCCCTACGAAACACTTAGCAATCTACTTCGGTAAATAGAAAATTGAAACCAAAGTCAGCTAGTCTAGATACAAAAAAAAGATTGTGACCAAGATATTCAACGAGCATAACATTTTGGATAGAGCTATAATTGGAAATGGCTACCTTACCCTTGGAGTTGTCTTCAAAAGTTACATACTTGCGTGGGCCGTCGTTTTTAGCAACCTCACGGAACATGTCCTTATCTTCGGTCATATGATCAGTACATCCACTATCGAGAATACACTCTTTTCCTCCGGCCATGTAATCACGGAAGTTTGCCATGAGACTAAGATTTCTCATAGTCTCCTAAAACTCAATGTCACTATCTTCGTCTTCATCATAATAGCCATGTTTAATGTCAACGTCATCATGTATGTGATCATCACCTAGAGCAAGTGATTCATTAGATTTATGACCACAACAATGTTCAATTTTATGAATTCTAATTGTCTCTGAGATGATGCTACTAATGACTCCAACATTTCCTTTAGCATACATGAGACCATAGGGCTCAACTAAACATTCATCAAACTCGGGATCACTAGGTTCCATTTTTTTGAAAATCAATGGATTTTTTAAGAATCTCATCTTGATTTTTCAAGGAATAATTTGGAAAGTGTTCTTCAAGATAATTCCATATAGTATATGCGCATTCAAAAGTAGGCGAGCACACGGGCAAATTTCTAGGCAATCCTCTAATGATAAGATCAACAATCCTAATATTGCAAACCATATCAAGATACTCATCGGGGGTCGGATGCAAGGGGTCAATAGGAGGCACATAAGGGCTAAGAATATACTTGTTCAAATTATATTCATTGAAAACCTCAAGCATCTCATTTTTCTAAGAACCATAGAACTCCCCATCAAGAATAGGCACTCTATGTCTAATACTCCCAAACGTAGACTCATCCATCTTCCTCCAATAGCGATTAAACCAAAGCAATGGAGACCAAAGCCCTGATACCAATTGAAAGGATAGAGAAGATGGGTCTAGAGGGGGGTGATTAGACCCTTAACAAGCAAAAGTGGCAATTTTTATTTTCTTCAAGTTAAGGTGGAGTTTAGCACATATTAAGGCACACACAATACATTTCAAGCAAGCATGACAAGAGTTTAGGCAAAAGAAAGAGTAAGGCATGCAATTTGCATGAAAGTAAAGGGATGGGATTGGAGTGTGCAAACGCAATGGAGACACGGAATTTTGTGTGTGGTTTCGATAGGTGGTGTTATCGTACGTCCACATTGATGGATACTTCAACTCATGAAGGGTAACAGTTGCACGAGTCCATGGAGGGCCCCACCCACGAAGGGTCCACGAAGAAGCAACCTTGTCTATCTCACCATGGCCATCGCCCACGAAGGACTTACCTCACTTGGGTAGATCTTCATGAAGTAGGCGATCTCCTTGCCATTACAAACTTCTTGGTTCAACTCCACATCACAACAAAGGCTCCCAAGCGACACCTAACCAAGAGACACCTCTCTCCAAAAGGTAATAGATGGTGTGTAGATGATGAACTACTTGATCCTGTGCTTCAAATGATAGTCTCCCCAACACTCAACTCTCTCTCATATATTTGACTATGGTAGAATAGGGATTTGAGTAGAAAGCAACTTGGGAAAGGCTAGAAATCAAGGTTCAAAAGGTTGGAATGGAATCTCTTGATCTCAACACGTGAGTAGGTGGCTCTCTCTCAAAAAATGGATGGTGGAAGTGTAGGCACGTTCTGATGGCTCTCTCTCTGATGGAGGAGAGGGTGGAGGGGTATATATAGCCTCCACACAAAATCCAAGCGTTGCACACTTTCGACTCATCTTAGTGGCACCGATTAGGAAACTCGGTGTCTCTGATCTGTTAAAAAATATGAACATTAGGAATCTCGGTGGGACGGACTGGAACAACTCGGCGGGACCGATGTGCTAGGGCTGAGGGAAAACATCATCTCGGTGGCGCCGATTGCATCAACTCGGTGAGACCAAAGTGAAGCAATGAGCAACATAGAATCTGTCAAGCTAACTTGGTGAGACCGATTGCAACATCTCGGTGGGACCTATATAATTACAACAAGTCAACAGAGAGTTTGCAAGGCCATCTCAGTGGGACCGAGATACGTATCGGTGTGACCGAATCATTAGGGTTTCTAGTAGTGGCTATGTCAAATGAACTCGGTGGCTCCAGGTAGAAAGAATCGGTGGGGCCGAGTTTGAGTTTAGGGTTTGGACATATTTGGATGGAGAAAGTGGCTGAGGGTTTTGGAGCAATATCAGTAAGCACTTGAGCAAGTAGACCATTAAGCAACACCTCATCCCCTTTTAATAGTATTGGCTTTCCTATGGACTCAATGTGATCTTGGATAACTTAAATAAAAATTAAGAGTCTTGAGATTTTGCCAATCTTTGTCCTTATCATTTTGAAGGGGATCCACATCCTCTTGTCCTGCCGACTCCACTATTGAACTTATCTAAAACACACTAGATAAAACTATTAGTCCAACAAAAGATATGTTGACATTAATTACCAAAATCACCCAGGGAGCACGTGTGCTTTCAACCTCCCCAAGGGTTGCCAATTGTACGGTTTGGTGACCACCCTCAAGGGTCCCTTAGTGGAATCACAACATCTTTCATTGTTCGAGGGTGTGAGGAGATTGCGGTGGCCCTAGTGGCATTTTGGGGAGCATTGTGCTTCCACATGGTCCAAATGGAGATTAGCATCCGCAAGGGTGTGAACTTGGGGATACATGTCATCTCCGCGTGCCTCGATTATCTCCTACCGGAGCCCTTTACATATGTGCTTTACTTTGTGATAGCCATAGTATGACATGTTATATATCTTGCTATCACTTAGTTTTTTATCTTGCTTAGCATAAGTTGTTGGTGCACATAAGTGAGCCTAGTCAATTTAGGTTTTGTGCTTGACAAATTAAACACTAGTTTTATTCCTTATTTGTTCAAGCCTAAACCGTAATTATTTTAAAGCGCCTATTCACCCCCTCTAGGCGACATCCATGATCTTTCAACCTTCATCACCTTCCCCCATCTATAATCGGCGGTCCACTCTCCCGCAACCCGTTGTACCCCCTAATTGAACATGGTTCTTTATGCTATATAGTATCCAATGATTTGTTGCACCTCTATTATGTTTGAGTAGTTTCTTTTTGTCCTATGGGTTGATTCTTGATCATGATTGGTTTGAGTTGCATGCTTTATTTTGGTGTTGTCCTATGGTGCCCGCCATGTCACGCAAGTGTGTGGGGTTGCCGCTGTAGGGTGTTGCAATATGTCAATGATTTTCTTATAGTGGGTTGCAGGAGTGACCAAAACCTAAACCCGAGTTCGTGAGTTGTTGCGTATGGGATCAAGGGGACTTTTTTTACTTAATGATACGGTTGGGTTTTACCTTAATGAAGCTTTCGTATTTGCGTATGCTTGCTAGAGTTCCAACCATAATAACATATGGTCCAAGAATGGAAAGTATGTTAGCTTAGGCCTCTCCCGCATATAAAACTGCAATAATGATTATCTGTCTAGTTATCAATTCGCTAGGGAAAATTCCGCACATCCGACCACCACTTTTCCACACTCGCTATATTAACTTTATTGTTCTTTCATTAGAACATCACTAACTCTTTATTATCTCACAAAGCTATATTTTTATTGATGTAAACTAGTTTATTTCTTGTTCTAGGTAAAGCGAACATTAGTGTGCGTAGAGTTATATCGGTGGTCGATAGAACTTGAGAGAATATTAATTCTACCTTTAGCTCCTCGCTGGGTTCGACACCCTTATTTATTGAAAAGGCTACAAATGATCCTCGATACTTGTGGGTTATCAGGGGCCTCTTCCCCTCTCTCCCGGTGGTGCCGGAGTGCCGCCTGGGGAACAATCATCGCGACGATCGCCTCTATCTACTTCATCATTGTCATCATCATCTCCATCACCTTCCTCCCCTCTATGCAATGGTTTACTCTCACACAACCCGTTGTAATCTCTACTTGAACTTGGTGTTTGGTGCTATATATTATTATCCCATGATTTGTTACATCTCTATTATGTCTGAGTAGTTTATTTTTGTCCTATGGGTTAACTGTGATATGCTATGGTTGATTGGAGTTGTATGTTATTATGGTGATGTCCTATGGTGCCCATCATTTGCGTACATGTGTGGGATTAACATTGCAAGGTGTTGCAATATGTGATCGATTTTCTTATGTTGGGTTGCAGGAGTGATACAAACCTAAACCCTAGTTTGTGAGTTGTTGCATATGGGATTAAGAGGGACCTTATATCTTAATGTTATGGTTGGTTTTTTACCTTAATGAATCTTTTGTATTTGCAGATGCTTGCTAGAGTTCCAATCATAAGTATTTGTAGTCAATGGATTTTGCTACATGTTAGAGTACGCCTCTCCCGCATAAAAACTGTAATAGATGATTATCACGTTAGTTTCATACCCAATTGCCCAGGGACAATTCTTTACACTATTGCTATTTTACAAATCAACAAACTAACATTTATTTATAAGTACTTTATTATCTTGCAAAGCTATATTTTCATACCGGCCAAGTAGATTTATTTCTTGTTTCTTGGTAAAGCAAATTTTCGGTGTGAGTAGAGTTGTATCAATGGTTGATAGAACTTGAGAGAATAATAATCCTACCTTTAGCTCCTTGCTGGGTTAGGCACTCTTACTTATCGAAAAGGCTATAATAGATCCCCTACACCTGTGGGTTATCATAGATCGTCCGAGGAGCGTCATCCTTGGGAGATTTTGAGTGGCGCCTCCTGGGGTGGGAGCTCAACTTGTCCCAACTTTTGGGTGTCCGAGCCGCCCATGTTGTGAGATGCGTTAGCATGGCTTTTTGTGCGACGTCCCGCTTTGACGGGAGAGCATTTTCCCTTATCGGCTATCTAGCCATTACGGCTGGGAGGCCGATCTTGTCCACCGGGGTGCAGGTCTTTGGCCCACGTGTGTTTAGAAACCGCACTTACCTCACTGTGGTCTGCCACAACGTCCAAGTCCTTTATCAGGCTCCTCCATGCTTGGTTGGTACTCCCCCTGTAAAGAAATATAAGAGCATTTAGATCACTAAAATAGTGATCTAAATGCTCTTATATTTGTTTATAGAGGGAGTACCTTCCTAGTCGCCATCTACCTCTTATCTTTCAGATCTTCCTCGAACTGGAGGACCTATTGCTAGAATTCTTCAACCACCTGAGCCTCTGCAAGAAACTCTTCATTATCCCTGATGAACTTCTTGGACAACCTGATTAGCCTCTCCTGACCTCCGTCATGGCGCGGGATGCCAAGTGATTTGTTGCAGATTTCCTCATCAGAGGGATCGAACTCACTGTTGGGTTCCCCTCGTGCTGTGACACATCAGGCGGAGGACTCTTGGGGCCATTGTCATTGTTTCCTTTGGCATCTCCATTGTCATCATTGACATTGTAATCACCACCACCATGTAGATCTCGTAGGTAGAGGTCTCCTCCACTTGCTTGAGGGCACCTTCGCTGGTGGTCGGCTGTCCGCAGACTCACCGATCTCCTCTTCCATGTGCTTGACCTCATCGGTGTTTCCTTTGAGGACGTAGGTATGATCTTCAACGTTGGTGATGGGATGGGTGGTGGGTGGGTGAAGAAAATTGACTTCCTATGATAAATCCATGATCCAATTTAACAATAAGATCAGAGATGTTGCGTCTACTACTCCTCGATCCAGTGAGAAGCCAAGCCCGAGAAGATTAGCTCTACTCGGAGATCTGCGGTGTACTCCATGTCACTGAATCTTACGATCTAGTCTAGATCAAAGGCCTCGACCTGGCCGAGATCGCCTGTCGAGTTGGCGACAAGGGTGATGCCACTAGAGACGAACATTTGGCCTGACATAAAGATTGCACCGGAACCAATCAGAGCATTGATCCCTACTCCCATCACGACACGAAGTCATTCAGCTAGAAGGACCTGCATGGCCACCATTCCCGAAGCTAAATCTGGCTGATCCTTCGGTAGGGTATCCTAGCTAGGCTAGCGACATGATAAGATAGGCAAGGGATCTTACCCAGGTTTGGGCTCTCTAGGGGAGATAATACCTCCTGCTTGTGTTTTATCACGTTGGAGTGTATCGAGAGTACAAAGTACTGAGAGATTGTAAGTTTTCTATTTACAAGCCTGGTCCCTTGGTTTATCTAGCATACTGGGGGGTCCTAGGGCACATGGATCCTAGTAGGCTACGTATGAGGAGGTGTAATCCGTCGTGTATGCCAAGTCGTCTAGAACCTTCATACGATATGCCATACCTTCATATGATATGCCATGGGCAGCCCAAAGTGGCCCAGGATAGAACTGACAAGGGGTTCTCAGCCAGGCCCATCAGGCCGAGTGACATCATGGTGAGAGGCTCCTTAGATGGGACACCAACATTGTGCATGGGCCGAAACACATATTAGGTCCTATGCAGCTCCAAAACTATATGGCTGATAATCCTACTAAACCTAACTGGGCCAAAATCAACACGAGCCGTTCATGGTCCGGTATGTACCACATGGCTTAAATGGGCCCAAAAGCATCACAAGCCATTACCGGGCCAAAATATATGGTGGGGCTAAAACTACAAATGGCCATTAATAGGCCGAAATAACTTTAGACCATAATTGTCCCAAGCATACCTCAGGCCATTAACAAGCCAAAAGACAACTCGAGCAGTAAATGAGCCAAAAGATACCACGACCCTTTAACTGGCTGAAAGTTAGATCAGACCGGAATTATACCTAGGAAACCACGGGCCGTTAACAGGGTGAAAGGCACATCAAACCAAAATGGGCCCATGTGTACCATGGGTCATTAGCAGGCCGAAAGGTACACCTGACTACAAATGAGCCCAAGTCCACCATGGTAGGCCGAATGACATATCGGGCGACAAATGTGCCCAATTCCACAACGGGCTGCTAACAAGCTGAAAGACACACCAGGCGACAAATTGACCCAATTCCACCATGGGCCACTGATACATCTCCAACGTATCTATAATTTTTGATTGTTCCATGCTATTATTTTATCTATTTTGGATGCTTTATATGTATTAATATGCTATTTTATATTATTTTTGGGACTAATTTATTAACCTAGAGCCCAGTGCCAGCTTATGTTTTTCCTTGTTTTTGAGTTTCACAGAAAAGGAATACCAAACGGAATGAAACCTTCATGTTGACTTTTCTTGGACCAGAAGACAACCAGGAGACTTGGAGATGAAGTCGGAGGAGCCATGAGGCATCCACAAGGATGGAGGGCACGCCCCCACCCTTGTGGGCCCCACATGACCCTCCTGACCTAATTCTTTTGCCTATATATTTCCAAATATCCCCAAACCACCATAAGGATCCATGAAAACACTTTTCCACCACTACAACCTTCTGTACCCGTGAGATCCCATCTAGGGATCTTTTTCGGCACCCTGTCGGAGGGGGATTCGATCATGGAGGGCTTCTACATCAACCCTATTGCCCTTCTGATGAAGCATGATTAGTTTACCACAGACCTACGGGTCCATAGCTAGTAGCTAGATGGCTTCTTCCCTCTCTTTGATTCTCAATACCATGTTCTCCTTGATGTTCTTGGAGATCTATCCGATGTAATACTCTTTTGCGGTGTGTTTGCCGAGATCCGATGAATTGTGGATTTATGATCAACTTATCTATGAATATTATTTGAATCTTCTCTGAATTCTTTTATGCATGATTTGATATCTTTGTAATTCTCTTTGAACTATCAGTTTGGTTTGGCCAACTAGATTGGTTTTTCTTGCAATGGGAGAAGTGCTTAGCTTTGGGTTCAATCTTGCGGTGTCCTTTCCCAGTGACAGTAGTGGCAGCAAGGCACATATTGTATTGTTGCCATCGAGGATAAAAAGATGGGGTTTTCATCATACTGCTTGAGTTAATTCCTCTACGTCATGTCATCTTACTTAATGCGTTACTCCGTTCTTTATGAACTTAATACTCTTGATGCAGGCAGGAGTCGGTCGATATGTGGAGTAATAGTAGTAGATGCAGAATCGTTTATGTCTACTTGACACGGACGTGATGCCTATATTCATGATCATTGCCTTAGATATCGTCATAACTTTGCACTTTTCTATCAATTGCTTGGCAGTAATTTGTTCACCCACCGTATTATTTGCTATCTTGAGAGAAGCCTCTAGTGAAACCTATGGCCCCTGGTCTATTTTCCATCATATAAGTTTCCGATCTACTATTTTGCAATCTTTTACTTTCTGATCTATAAACCAAAAATATTTACTTTATCTTTTATCTATCTCTATCAGATTTCACTTTTGCAAGTAACCATGAAGGGATTGACAACCCCTTTATCGCGTTGGGTGCAAGTTAATTGTTTGATTGTTTGTGTAGGTATTAGGTGATTTGTGCGTTGTCTCCTACTGGATTGACACCTTGGTTCTCAAACTGAGGGAAATACTTATCTCTACTTTGCTGCATCACCCTTTCCTCTTCAAGGGAAAAACCAACGCAAGCTCAAGAAGTAGTAGGCACTAACACCCTGAAACAAACATCAGGCTGCAAATTGGTCCCAGTGTAAAGACACACCGGGCTGTAATTGGCCCCAAAGACACCATGGCCCGTTAATGGGCCAAAACTATCAAAGGGCCTTGACGAAAACATTTCCATGACGTGTAATCTTTCATCATAAAAGTGGACACATTCATGATGAAAAAGTGAATAGTGTCATGGAACTCATCCACGACAACACATGTATGACTATCTTGATTCTGTCATTAAACCGTCACAGATGTACATGGGTGACAGGAAACGTGACCTACTGCGACAAATATGTATCATCATGGATGTGTCTTTTTTGTAGTGAAGATATCTAAGAGTCCTCTTAACCACCAAATAATGTCTCTCCCTAGGATTAGCTTGATATCCTACAACATGTATACACTCAACATAATATCTAGTCTAGATGTCCAAGGATAAATCAAAAACTCAATCATAGAATGATATGCCTTTGGATCGAATGGTTTACCATTGTTGTCTTAATCAAGATGCCACGTAGTGGGCATAGGTGCCTGTCATGGTTTGGCATTTGTCATATCAAACTTCGTGAGAATATCTTCAATATACTTTGTTTGTGAGAGAAAGATCACTTCTGGATATTGCTTGATTTGAAAGCCAAGAAAGAACTTCAATTGCCCCATCAATGACATCTCAAACTTTTTGGCCATGGTTTTCACCCTTGGGTCTCTTAGTGAAAAGAGTGGGATTGATTACCCCCATCACAAATTCTTCCTCGGCTAGAAACTCTTTAAGGTGAGCATTCCAAACACATGGATCTTGCTTGAGAATGTACAATGCCTTGGGGAGTTTATAGACGCGGTCCTTGTGGTGATGAACCCGAGTGGTTGTGCAACATATACTTCCTCTTGTACAGGACCATTAAGAAATGCACTTTTCACATCCATTTAATATAAAGTAAAGGCATTGAATGTGACATATGAAAACAAGATGCAAATGGATTCAAGATGGGCAACGGGGAAAAAATATTTCACCAAAGTCCGAACCTTCAACTTGGGAGAAAACTTGTGCCACTTACCTTGCCCGAAGGAATTAGGTGGAGGCAATTGCTTTGATAGTCAGTGTCGAAGGAGACCGAGATAGGGTAGCGGTTGCAAATCTAGCACCGCATGTCTTGTTCATGGGCTGGGATAGTTTTGGGGGTGATGTGAGAATTTGGTTTGGGAGGTTTCTTTGGGGGGATGGGCGGTAGTAGGGGTAGGCCATGCATGTAATGTGGTATTTTTCTTCTAATTTTTCCAAGTAGGAGTGCATGTAACTGGAAATAAGCTGGCGTGCTCTAACAAGCCTAAAACAAGCTTGCTGCAGGAACAAAAAGTCAGAGCCAAAGGCTAACCAAGTACCACCTTAATTAAAAAATTGAGGTCATGTACATTGTATATGAACATTTATTGCATGACACATGATATCTCTACTATTAAAGGGGAATAGGTCGTTTGCTTCCTTGCCTCTAGTTTTTTTCATCCTTCGAGTCCAACCATCCCACCGATTTGTCTTCAACTTTAGTAGCCCGACATCACATCTCCTTCCTTTAGTAATATGAAAATTAATCCTTTTTCATTTGGCAAATTGGAAACGTAGTAACCCCACTGATTATTGTCCAATTTTATTTGCCAAACACCACATCTCCCATCAATTTGCATCCCCTCCTACTGATTTATTTCCAAACTTATTTGCTCGACATCACATCTCCTTTCATCAATAATATGGAAACTAATTCTTTTTTCACTTTGGCGCATGGAAAATGTAGTACTTCCACTTATTTAGTTCCAATTTTATTTTTCCAAAGTGGAAGGGGTACTGTGAGCGGATGGGCCATTGACATAGGTGGTGAGATTGGATTAGTGAGACAGAGATAGTGGGTGGAAGGTATACAGAAGACACAAAATCAATAAAATATGTATGCCCCCGTTGTAACGGCACGGACAATAGCTAGTCATCACACAATTTTCCAACATCATCATCATCATCATTGTTGTTATTGTTGTGATGAATTTGTGATGCTAGACTTAATGTATTCCTTTGAGTTTGTACACTGAAAGATAATTCTCGTGATGACCAAGTCTCCATATCAAAAACCTCTATTCATTGGCGGGATCAACCCCATCCCCCGCGTTGTCCTCCTCTGGGGCGACTCGGGCAGCAGTGAATCCACACCCACTCAAGACCTCATCCCATGTGCTCCCCCTCCCCTTGCCACCGGCCCATGGTCTTCACCGGGCAAATCTCACGCGGATCCGGTGGCAGCAGGGCTCTGGCGTCCTTGGGTCGCTGCCGTCGAGTTGGGGGCTTTTGCGGCGGCTGACAGCACTGCGCTCCTCTGCGCAGGTCGCAGGTGCTTGCGGGTGGCGAGAGGACAGTGGTGGATGCACGTGTGTTCCAGTGCATGGAGGTGCCGACCCCCCCCCCCCAGATCTGATATGGATCTGGGTGGGTTGGTGCTCGGCCTATGGCTGCGATTAGGCGGTGACGAGCTGGATCAGGGCGGTGCGGGGGCCTGCCGTCGTGATAATAAAGGTGGCGGTCCTCTTGCTCCTCTCGCATCACGACAACATCCTACATGGTCGGTTCTCCTGGATCTAGTCATCGACGTGTTCCGGAACTGCTGTCGGAGATCTTGCCCAAGATATTTGGATCGAGAATTCGGTTGTGCATGCCCATTTCAGCGTACGAGGTTCCATGAGGGCGTGACACGAAGCTCTGTTGTTCGTTGACACCATGGGACATGTTGGCTTCTCGATTCCTGTGGTGTAAACAACTGTGGAGAAGGTCATGGTGGCTGAGATCGGAGAATCAGTTAGGCAGACGGCGTCTTCGAGGCGATGGAGTCACCCAGGTGTTTCATAACTCTCAGGACCAGCAGGGTCAAGTGGGGGTGGTAGCACCGGAGGATTCATTTTTGGTGGTGCTCCTCGGGTGCTGAGCCGGGACTTTTAGGGTGAAAAACTATGGTCTAGCCTTCACTGGTTGTGCCTGGCAATTGCCTTGCAGAAGGAATTGTTCTGAGAGCTCAGACTTCTCCAGGGTGAAAACCTAAGATTTTGGATCACGCAACAACAGCGCTTGTGCATTGTTTCCTTCTTGAAGGCGTTGCTTTTGGAGACCTTTTATATTTTTCGTGTGCTGTATCTTGTGATGGTTTTTGTGCGCTGATGAGAGGAGTTGATTACTATGGTGGGATCTTTTTTTTTTCCTTTGGCTTTGTGTATCCTGTATGTCTTTGAGACATCTTATATGTGCAAAGGCTGAGTGTAATAGGTATCTTCGCGATATTAATATATTCTTAAAAAAACAGTGAAATATAATTCTACATGGGAGCATCAAGTAGTAGAAGCATCTTATTTTTGAATAAAAAACGGAGATTACAAATGGTGACCAAATTCGACCGGTTATCACAGTGACACAACCATCTCACGAACTATCTGCGCTGAGACTCGAGACCGTCATGACTTCATAGGCGGCATACTGACCGTGTGAGATGAAGGAAGCCGTGTTTGCCATGCACTATTAATCTGGTAGCGTACCTAATGCGGATGCCCTTTCACAATATAATTACCTCTAGTTTCCCTCAAAGAAAAATTACCTCTAGTTAGTAGGAGTAGCAATGCTGATACATCTCACTGTCTCGCCATATATACGGTACGGCAAACCTAGAGAATAGTGCAAATTGGCTTGAGTGCAAGTAGCCAGGAAGGAGTAGGACCAGCAGCATGGCACACGGCCGTTGATTCTATGGTGCAGAGGATAAGGTGCGCAGACATGTGGTTGTTTATCCCGACCTTATCTGGACGCCGGTGATGCGCGGGGGCTAATCGCCGCTGTCGAACGGCAGCCACTCCTTCCACATCTTGTTGTTGCTCAGGAAGGGCCAAAGGGTTATATAAGCCGCTGCTGACCCAACGCAGCAGTCCTCAAGCCAGAGTGCCTCCTCCTAGCAAGCTATATACCTACATAGTACAGCCATGGCCCCCACCGTGATGGCCTCGTCGGCCACCTCCGTCGCTCCTTTCCAGGGGCTCAAGTCCACCGCCGGCCTCCCCGTCAGCCGCCGCTCCAACGGCGCTAGCCTCGGCAGCGTCAGC
This sequence comes from Triticum urartu, assembly GCF_003073215.2. NCBI lineage: Eukaryota > Viridiplantae > Streptophyta > Magnoliopsida > Poales > Poaceae > Triticum > Triticum urartu. The sequence goes on from NC_053026.1 coordinate 347,398,964, forward strand.
AACGGTGGAAGGATCAGGTGCATGCAGGTAAACAACATCGTCTCTGTTTTCTACTCATTTTCTACCTCACGGAAGACAATAACAATCATATGTGAACTTTCATATGGTCAATTACATACAATAGTTTCAAATCCCGACGTCAATCAGCACACAATTTAGCCGGCTACTCCATCTGATATGTGCAGAACTAGAGTTATAGTCTGTTAATGTATACATGACTGTCAATCTGATTTGCAGGTGTGGCCCATCGAGGGCATCAAGAAGTTCGAGACCCTGTCTTACCTGCCACCGCTCAGCACGGAGGCCCTCCTCAAGCAGGTCGACTACCTGATCCGCTCCAAGTGGGTGCCTTGCCTCGAGTTCAGCAAGGTTGGGTTCATCTTCCGTGAGCACAACGCATCTCCTGGGTACTACGATGGCCGGTACTGGACAATGTGGAAGCTGCCTATGTTTGGGTGCACTGACGCCACACAGGTGATCAACGAGGTGGAGGAGGTCAAGAAGGAGTACCCTGACGCGTATGTCCGCATCATCGGATTCGACAACATGCGTCAGGTGCAGTGCGTCAGCTTCATCGCCTTCAAGCCACCGGGCTGCGAGGAGTCCGGCAAGGCCTAAACAGCTCACTCACGACAGGCCATATATAAAGTGCCATTGCAGTTTTGTCAACTCTGACATTGCTTTGGGTTTTCCTTCTCCATTTATCTTTCTTATTTGTTCCTAAGAATATGTGTATGTCCATGTTCATGTACCAACATGGCTCGAGAAAGCATGCTCGTATGTGAATGCTATCGGTGGCTATGTATATGCACGGACGCGTAATATTATACAATATGTCAACTATATACGTTTTAATGGTAACCAATGGAAAATATCTCCACCGCCGTGCTTATTACTCCCTTCATCCCAAAATAATTGTCTTAACCTTGGTATAACTTTATACTAGAACTAATTTAAAGTTAAGACACTTATTTTGAAACAGAGTGAGTACTTTTTATTAGTAGTGGACGGTTGGACGTTGTCTTAGTTTGTATCCCTAAAATGTATGGTTGTAAACATGGCTCCCCAGAATGTTGGACAACAATATTTTATTAGTTGTATTTATAAGTGCAACATAGGACTAAATCTCAGGCCACAGTATAATTAAAGGGAAAATGAGAAAGTTGTATTGAATTTGGTGCAAAGATGAAATTATTACAGTGGGCTCTAATAATTTTTAGAGTGTGAAGCGAATGAAGTTAGAGAAAAACAAGATCTATCAAAGGAAACCGGTTATTTCATTTATCCGGTAAAAAGTCTATAATAGAAGTGTTGTATAAATGGTTTGTATACTCTTGTTGTGTCTCGTAAGGCATTGGTTGTGGTTTTCTTGCTTATAAGCCAGAAGCCAAACCAAACATCAAAGCCGCTAAATGTGCTTTAATATTAACAAGCCACCTAGAAAACTAGTGAAGTGGTGAAATTAATCTCAGAGATCGTTTTGTTGCTTTTGAGGCCAGGTATTCGAGTTTATTCCCCAAGTTGATAGTTATTTAGTCACCAATTCCATGGGTATGAAAAAAAAGAACCCTCCCAATATCTCCCATGCATGCCCACGTATCGTGCCCCTATCGCATCTCTTGAATGATTAAAGTTGCGGCGGTGCTACCTTGTTTGTGGCCATCGGTATTCTTCCCTCGTCGCCGCCTGAGCACTCGCCCGCCATCAATGTCAGACGTCGCCTTCATCACACCATCCTTCGTCATCACCCTTTCGACTTCTTTCCCGATGTTTCCCTATCATGTTATCATCCTCTAGACACTCGTAAGGGCTAAGGACACGAGCGCTACTTTGGGGATCCTACTGCCATGGGAGATATGATCCTAGTAATTGTGTGAGCACCTGATCGTGTTGTATCCCATGAAGATAGCTACCAAATTACCGGCCCCGGTATGCCTTTATAAGGGCTGACAAGAGCCTCGTCGGTGGGACAAGGTCATGGAGGAGCACATATCTGTAACTGTCGGCCCAGTTGAAAGAACATGCGGTGCGCCCATGTTTGGTTTTGGTAATTAATGACAATCTCTATGGACTAATGGTTTCCTTGAGTTATATTTGAAGGATTTGTCCATAGGCGTTTCTTGAAGTCCATGGGTTGGTATCAAGGAGTTTATGTGACCACCAAAGCGCTATTCAAGCAATTATCCAAAGATTGGTCATGTAGATGACATGATACAAGGTTAATCAAGACCAAGTCAAAGAGTGAATCAAGTTGATCAACACACAAAGCATAAAAGATGTTCCGAGTGGGACCAACGGATCCCATGGTATGGTAAGCATTGTCCATTACGCTTTGTATACTAACCCATGGTCTACATGAGACTTCTATGTGTGGTTAGGCATGTTTCCAAGGGCTTGTGTCAAGAGGAAGATCTCATACAACCCATGGAGGATGACATCAAGTGGTGATCGTCATCAAGATTGCCGTGTGCAAATTCAGTGGAGCATCACGAAGAGATCATGCTTGAAGCTTGCTGCCCATTGTGGTGACAATGGACTTGTGAAGATGTGTGATACGTCTCCAACGTATCTATAATTTTTGATTGTTCCATGCTATTATATTATCTGTTTTGGATGTTTTATATGCATTAATATGTTATTTTATATGATTTTTCGGACAACCCTATTAACCTAGAGCCTAGTGCCAGTTTCTGTTTTTTCCCTTATTTTAGAGTTTCGCAGAAAAGGAATACCAAACGGAGTCCAAACGGAATGAAACTTTCACGATGATTTTTCTTGGACCATAAGACATCCAGAGGACTTGGAGTGCACGTCAGGGCAGCCACGAGGTGGCCACAAGGTCGGAGAGCGCGCCCCCACCCTTGTGGGCCACTCTTGACTCCATCGACCTATTTCTTGCGCCTATATATTCTCAAATATTCCAAAACCTACCAGGAGAGCCACGAAAACACTTTTCCACCGCCGCAACCTTCTGTACCCGTGAGATCCCATCTAGGGGCCTTTTCTGGCGTCCTGCCGAAGGGGGATTCGATCACGGAGAGCTTCTACATCAACACCATTGCCTCTCCGATGAAGCGTGAGTAGTTTACCATAGACCTACGGGTCCATAGCTAGTAGCTAGATGGATTCTTCTCTCTCTTTGATTCTCAATACCATGTTATCCTCGATGTTCTTGGAGATCTATTCGATGTAATACTATCTTTGCTGTATGTTTGCCGAGATCCGATGAATTGTGGATTTATGATCAGCTTATCTATGAATATTATTTGAATCTTCTCTGAATTGTTATATGCATGATTTGATATCTTTGCAAGTCTCTTCGAACTATCGATTTGGTTTGGCCAACTAGATTGGGTTTTCTTGCAATGGGAGAAGTGCTTAGCTTTGGGGTTCAATCTTGTGGTGTCCTTTCCCAATGACAGTAGGGGCAGCAAGGCGCGTATTGTATTCTTGCCATCGAGGATAATAAGATGGGGTTTTCATCATATTGTCTGAGTTTATCCCACTACATCATGTCATTTTTCTTAAAGCGTTACTCTGTTCTTATGAATTTAATACTATAGATGCAGGCAGGAGTCGGTCGATGTGTGGAGTAATAGTAGTAGATGCAGGCAGGAATCGGTCTACTTGATACGGACGTGATGCCTATATTCATGATCATTGCCTTAGATATCGTCATAACTTTGCGCTTTTCTATCAATTTCTCAGCAGTAATTTGTTTACCCACTGTAATAATTTCTATCTTGAGAGAAGCCTCTAGTGAAACCTATGGCCCCCGGGTCTATTTTCCATCATATAAGTTTCTGATCTACAATTTTAGTTTCCTATTTACTTCCTTTGCAATCTTTTACTTTTTGTTTCATAAACCAAAAATACCAAAAATATTACTTTACCGTTTATCCATCTCTATCAGATCCCACTTTGCAAATAACCATGAAGGGATTGACAACCCCTTTGTCGCGTTGGGTGCAAGTTGGTGTTTGTTTGTGCATGTATTCGATGACTTGTGCGTTGTCTTCTACTGGATTAATACCTTGGTTCTTAAAACTAAGGGAAATACTTACTCTACTTTGTTGCATCACCCTTTCCTCTTCAAGGGAAAAACCAACGCAAGCTTAAGAGGTAGCAGGCAGAATTTCTGGCGCCGTTGTTGGGGAGATTTAGGCCAAGTCAAGTCAAGATTTGTCTCCCGTCAACTTGCCAATTCCTGGCACCGTTGCCGGGGAGATCTACGCCAAGACAAGACATACCAAGTACCCATCATAAACTCTCATCCCTTGCATTACATTATTCGCCATTCGCCTCTCGTTTTCCTCTCCGCCACTTCTAAAATGATTTTAGAAAAGATTTGCCCTTTTCTTCGCCCATCTTTCGTTCGATCTTATGTTCGCTTGTGTTGCCATGTGCCTTCTATTTGTTTGCATCTTCGCTTGCTAAAAATCTATCGATATGGATCCTCATCCACTTGCTAATCTTTTTAAGAGATCCAATTATGATGAACCAGTTGCTAGTGAGTTGAGTGCACTAGCTTATCTTTATGAGGTTTTGCTTGAAATTCATGAATCTGAAAATTGCAATGAAGTGTTGAAAGAAGAAATTTATGAAGTGATTCACGATAGCTCCTTGAATTAAAAGCATGATTGCAATGATGCTATTATAATTTTTATTACTGTCAATTGTGTTAATGATATGAAAAACCCTAAGCTTGGGGATGCTAGTTTTTCCATGTCCACTATTTGTTGCAATGATCATGATTGGGGTGATTCTTCTTATAACCTTGAAAATTTATTTAAGCCCCATGATGAATATGAGATTGATAATAATGTTTTCAATAATACTAAAAGTGGGTTTGGAAGAGTGTCAACTCTAGATCCCATGTATTTGGATAATGTTCAATCTTATGAAGTTTTTGATAAAAGTGGGTTCAGAGAGGGCATGACTTTATTTTATGATAATCCCACTATTTCAGAATAGTGTCAACTTTGCATGCATGTGGATCATGAAGAGAAAATTTTATGTGATAGCTATATTGTTGAATTTGATTATGATCCTGCATGTAATTATTATGAGAGAGTAAAATATGGTTGTAGAAATTCTCATGTTATTGAATTACCTCTCGTTATGTCGAGATTGCTATTGTTTCTTTCTTGTTCCTTGCATATGCTAGTTTTTGCTTACATTGATAATTTGTTTGCCTATAGGATGCCTATGCATAGGAAGTATGTTAGACTTAGATGTATTTTCCACATGCTATTTGATGCTCTCTCCGTGTTTCAATTGCTATCTTTCATGTGAGCATCATCGAAATTATCAATGCCTAGCTAAAAGTCTTTAAAGAAAAGCGTTTGTTGGGAGACAACCCAATATATTTCCTTGTTGTTTTGCAATAAATAATTCATCTAGCCACTGGTTAGATGTGGTTTGGTGTTTTAATTAGTGTTTGTGCCAATTAAGACCTTTGGGATAGCTTACGGTGATAGTTGATTTGATCTTGGTGAAAAACAGAAACTTTTGCACTCAGGAAAACAATTCTCATTCTTAGCAGAAGAGTGATAAAATACTGATTATTTTTGCAGATGATTAATAAATAAATTTCTTAGTTCTTCCTAATTTCTCATAATTTTTGGAGTTACAGAAGTATTTGAAATCTCCAGATTGCTACAGACTGTTCTGTTTTTGACATATTCTGTTTTCTATATGTTGTTTGCTTATTTTGATGAATCTATGGCTAGGATCGGGTGGTATGAACCATGGAAAAGTTAGAATACAGTAGATATTACAACAATACAAATAATCAATTAGTTCACAACAATACCAAAAGTGGTGATTTATTTTCTTATACTAACGGAGCTTATGAGATTTTCTGTTAAGTTTTGTGTTGTGAAGTTTTTAAGTTTTGGGTAAGGATTTGATGGACTATGGAATAAGGAGTTGCAAGAGCCTAAGATTAGGGATTTTGTAACATCCCAAATTTTCAATTTGGAATGTTATACATTAGATCATCATTGCATATCATATTTTATTGCATTTTGGCTAGATCCTAAAAATCCTACGCAACTCAAGGACCCATGGAGAGAGTTGGGGATTTCGTTATTTTCATATTTGGGTTTTCTCAAATTTTGAAAATAGGATCATTTGATTTGATTTATTTTATCTTCAATTATTTCTATTATAAAAATAAGAGAGAGGGAATAAAATGGCTTTCCCAAAATAAAGAAATATTTAGGATTTAATAAAAAAATCAAATAAGATTTTATTTCGGAGTTTTCTCGCTATTTTATTTGAATTAGGAAAAAAATACACGTTTTTCAAAATTTCATTTAGGCCCCAAATAAATGTTCATCTTGTCCGGCTTGATTTTAGAAGTCGGGGAAAATTTATTTCGGGATTTTTGGAGTCCATTTAGTATTTCTTTTATTTGTTTTTCTGTGCAAAATTATTATAAGAAAACAAACGAACCGACCTAACCGGGCCGTGTCCGACTAGGACTCTGGCCCGGCCGGCCCTTATAAGCCGGGGAGGCCACCCCGTAGCCCAGCCCGAACCGCCCCGCCGCCCCAAACCCTAGCGCCGCCGCCGCCGCCCGTCGTCCCGCCGTCGCCCGCCGCCGCCAGGAGCCGCTCTACCGCCGACCCCGCCGCCCGACGCCGGAGCCGCCCCGCCGCCGCCGTCCCGCCGCGGAGGTTGACCACCGCCGCCGCCGCCGGTTTCCTCGAGAAAACCGCCCGATTTTCGTTCGTTTTTAAAAAAAAACTAGATCTGTTTTTTATATAGATCAGTTTTTTTCGGTTTTGTTTATTTAGCCAACGCCCGTTCGTTCGCTTTAACGAACGGTTTTCGTCTTTTAGCCGCAGTTAGCGAACGTTCGTTCGTTAGCCTGTTCGTCCATTTTTCTTTTTGTCGGATTTTCCACGATTATTTCTGATCGTGATTTCCGATCTGTTTTTCGTTTTAGTATAACGTTTCGCTCGTTTATCGGAATCAGGCGATTCAAGCGCCTAGAGTTTCGTATCGAAACCCTCTTTCAGTTTAACCAACTCAAACAAGTTTTTGCTTATGTAAAATTTGACTTAGGTCCAGATTAGTAAACAAATCCTGTTTCTTTCGCTGTTTGACTTTCTTTGTTTCGTTTGAATTGTTTCTTTTTGCAAACCGGAGTTCTTAAGTTGAACTTTCTGGTTAGATCTCTTATTTGAGTTTTACCTGTGCATTTGATGAGTGCTTATTGTGTGCTTGTTTGTTTACAATAGAGTACCCGGAGTGCGCCGCTTGCTACTTCGAATCTCTAGGTTTCACGGGTCATCAGCAAGGCAAGTAACACTTTGATCATACCCCTTACTACCAAGTTTTATTGCATTAGATAAATCCTTAAACAATTGCATGGTTAGGATCTGAATTAAATTGTGGGTTTGGGAAGTAGATGAGGTAGTACCTATTCACGTGTTTATTATCAAACCCTGGGAGTTACTTCTACGTTATGCTTATATTGCTATGTTATGCTCGTAGACGTGGTTTGGGTTTGAGTGTATTCATGACAGATGTGAGATTGTTTAATTAATGGTTAACTTAAGGTGGCAACTCTAATACACATCTGGGTGGATTGAGGCACCTGGGTACTCCAGCGATTGCCTGTTTTTCTTTATGGACCGCCACCCAGGCTCAAAGGGATCATGAGATTATTCATACTAGAAACTTCCCTGTGCAGCCACAAGCTACTATGGGCTCTAGCATAGTTGATTAAGTCGTGCGAACTCTTACAGTGGTAGACTAGCAGATGTAGGGGAAAGTAGGTGTAACGGTCTACCCGATCGTAAGGTGCTAGCGCTTCTGAAAAACTATGTCTCGGTCATCCGTTTCTCAAACTCCATGTAGTGTGAGAATCCCAACGGAGGAGATCGAGTCTTGTGGGGAAAAGTGCGCAAACATCTGCAGAGTGTATAAACTAATCATGGTTAGCCGTGTCCCCGGTTATGGACAACTTGAGTATCTAGTACTTGGATTACCATGTGAATCTCATCATGTGACTTTAATTAATTTTGTTGGGTTTTAATGATGATGTTTAATTGGGATTGAGAGGGTGTCTACGCTCTCAATGTTTAACAACCACCATGATAGTTAAATAAATTTATTCCTTTAAAGTGGGGAAAAACTGGCTTTACGCAAAACTGTAACCATAGAGCTTTCCACCAGCCATATATGCATGTAGTATAGCCTATTCTGTTCACTACTCTCTATGTGTTACATTGCCAGCATATTCCATGTGCTGACCCGTTTTCGGGCTGCAACATTCATGTTGCAGACTTTTCAGACGACGAATAAGGAGCCTTAGGTCGTGGTTCTATACTCAGTGATGCCGTTGGAGTTGATGGACTCACTTATCTTCCAAGCCTTCCACTGTTATCGTTATTAGATGGCCTTACGCCATATTATTTGTAATAAGTTCTCTTTTGAGACATTCGATGTAATAAGTGTGTGATTGCTACTCTGTTATAAATCCTTCAAGTACTGTGCGTGTCTGCATTACTGATCCAGGGATGACACTGAAGCACAGAGATCAGACTGTTTGAGGTCTGATCGCTACAAGATGGTATCAGAGCACACGCTAACTGTAGGACACGACCACTAAGATAAAGACCTAGATCACTACTCTCTTCCCATTTCTGACTCCTCATCTTTTCTACTCTTTTAGGATGGCAGATGCAAGGAACAAGTTCACGCAACCTAATGAAGATACACCCTTTGGACACCACCTGAAGGAAGTCACTAAGTACCTGAACATCGGAGTACCAAGCTTCACCGGGACCTACAACACCACTTTACCCAAGGAGGAGCGCTGGATGATTCAAGTTCAAGTTCCCGGAAGGATGTTCGCGCCAGTCACCGAGCCCATAGAGTTTTCCTTTGATGCACCAACCTGGAGTCTAGGAAAGAGCATGGCTGCCCACATTACCATGGGACGTATTGGAGAAGTTTACCGCAATGATCTCAAGGATACTATCTATCAGATTTGTGGGCGCCGAGATGAGAAATGGGAGATGATCAGCATCAGGAAGGATAGATCAATCGCAGCTTTTATCCAAGAGTTAAATCAGCACATTCGACGTCAGGAGAACCAGATGTGCGCAGGCATGATAGATCTGAAGAAGGCAATGACAAGAATCACGGAGCTGGAGGAAGAACTCAAAGCTACACACGAAGATTATATGGAGGAAATCGAAGTATTAGTGGAGAAGAATGACGACCTGACTAGGAATCTAGGAGTTTTCATGGGAGATCCCGCGCCAGGAGGAGAAGATGACGATTCCACTTGCCCGGAGAACTACATCATCATCGACGACACCGACTCAGACCCAGATGACAGCGATGATGACTATGTTGATGAAGCTGGAGCGGATATCATGGAGTCTTCATCGGAGCAGTTTTTCTAGTAGACCACCATAACAGTAGTAGTATTCCACCATATATATAGCATAGTCCAAGTACTTTTATAACGATAGTTCTAGACCGATTGTATGCCCTTGTTTGAATTGAATGAAGTGATTTTGTTTGCATTTGCCTCATGTGCATATGGGTAGTGTTTTCCCTCTAGACCTCAATCTATTCTATATTCTCATCTTTTCTAAACCCTCGGATGCCTCCAAGACGTGACAATGGATTTGCTTTCCCATCGGAGCTCACTCAGTTGATCCAGCAGCAGAATGCATTGATGCAGTTGCTAGTCCAGAATCAGAATCAGGGGAACAACAACAACAACCCACCACACCACCTGTTGATCACTTAACCCGTTTCCTTAGACTGAATCCGCCGGTGTTCTCTAGTAGCACCGAGCCGATAGTGGCAGATGATTGGCTCTGCAAGACAGGGAGGGAGTTGACCACAACAGGATGCACATATGCGGAAAAGGTGCGTTTTGCCGCACATCAGCTTGAAGGACCCGCATCATCATGGTAGGAGAATTTCACATCCACTTATCCTATCGACACTGTCACATGGGATCAGTTTCAGTAGGCTTTCCGTACTGCCCATGTTTCAGCAGGAGCTATGGCCATGAAGAAGCGTGAGTTTCGCAACTTGCACCAAGGAGGACGGACAGTTGGCCAATATGTGGATGACTTTAGTAAGTTAGCACGTTATGCCCCGGATGATGTTGCTACGGATGCAGCTAAGCAGGAGAAATTTCTGGAAGGACTGAATGATGAGTTGAGCATGCAGTTGATGGTAGCAACTTTCAACAACTACTAGGAGTTGGTAGATCGTGCTCTTATGATTGAAGGGAAGCAGCAACAGATTGAGAACCGCAAGAGGAAGTATGGACAAGGGAAATACAATTCAGGAGCTCAGCAGAAGCCACGTTTTACCCCGAAATCGGGAGGACATTTTCAGCATACCCATGGAGGAGGGAGTTCGCATAATCATAATGGCCCCAAGAATGGTAATGGGAATGGGGGAAGCAACGGTCAGAACCGTACCAACCCATCAACCCCAGCCAAGAGAGACCTGAGCCAAGTCACTTGTTATAAGTGTTAGAAGACCGGGCATTATGCCAATGAATGTCCTGAAGCCCAGAATGGAAATGGCAATGGAAGCTCAGGGAAGAAACCAAACCCTTTCAACAGGGGACAGGTGAACCACATTAACATGGAAGAGGTTGAAGCCCAGCCAGATGCAGGAATAGGTAAGTTTTTGGTTAAGTCATTTACTACAATCGTTCTTTTTGATACTGGGGAATCGCATTCATACATATCAAGGGGATTTGTGGATAAGTATAAACTGCCCACCAAGGTTCTTAAAACACCTATGTTAGTAAGCTCACCAGGAGCGGAGTATATGGCCAGTAGAGGATGTTTTCAAGTGCCATGGAGTATAGGTAGACATGTGTTTCCCTCGGGTTTAATCATTATGGAATCGCAAGGTTTGGATGTAATTCTGGGTATGGATTGGCTATCGATGTGTGGAGGAAACATCGATTGCGCCAGTAAGTCGATTTTGCTTACCACCCCAGAGGGAAGAAGGATCAAGTATGTATCACGGCATGTGCCGAATAGGACTCAAGTAAATTCCTTAACAGGAGTTGTGCAGGAGGAAGTATCGGTGGTAAAGGATGTATTTCCAGAAGAGTTGCCAGGCATGCCACCGGATAGAGATATTGAGTTTTTGATTGAGCTTTTGCCAGGCACATGGCCAATATCTAAGAGACCGTACAGAATGCCTGCAAAGGATTTGGAGGAGATTAAGAAGCAGATTAAGAATTTACTGGATAAGGGTTATATTCGCCCAAGTTCGTCACCTTGGGGATCAACAGTACTTCTAGTGGAAAAGGAGGATGGATCATTAAGGATGGTTGTTGATTATCGAGGATTGAATGAAGTGACGATCAAGAATAAGTACCCACTGCCAATGGTTAATGATTTGTTTGACCAATTGCAAGGAGCTAAGGTATTTTCCAAGATCGATTTGCGATCAGGATACCACCAGTTGAAGATTCGAGAGCAGGACATACCTAAGACAACTTTTACCACAAGGTACGTGCTGTATGAGTATACGGTTATGTCATTTGGTGTGACTAACGCACCTGCCTATTTTGTGAACATGATGACAAAGTGTTTATGGAGTTTTTGGATAAGTTCGTCGTAGTATTCATTGATGATATTCTGGTTTACTCGAAGAATGAAGAAGAACATAAAGAACATTTGCTTTTGGTACTTGCTAAGCTCAGAGAACATCAGTTATACGCCAAATTCAGCAAATGTGAGTTTTGGTTGAAGGAAGTTGGATTCCTCGGACATGTTATATCCGGACAAGGAATAGTAGTAGATCCCACCAAGGTTGTCACTATGACAAATTGGGAAGCCCCAACAACAGTTGGAGAGATCCGGAGTTTTCTTGGACTCGCAGGATACTACCGGAGATTCATTGAAAATTTCTCGAAGATTGCAAAACCTATGACGGAGTTGTTGAAGAAGGATACCAAGTTCAAATGGACTGAGGAATGTGAGGCTAGTTTCCAGGAGTTGAAGAAACGTTTGGTTACCTCGCCAGTGTTGATTCTGCCAGATCAGCGCAAGGATTATGAGGTATATTGCGACGCTTCACGTTGAGGACTTGGAGCAGTGCTTATGCAGGAGGGTAGAGTTGTTTCATATGCCTCACGACAGCTTAAGCCCCATGAGTTGAATTATGCTACTCATGACTTGGAGTTAGCAGCTGTAGTGCACGCTTTGAAGACATGGAGACATTTTCTCATCGGAAACCATTGTGAGGTGTACACGGATCACAAGAGTTTGAAGTACATCTTCACGCAGAAGGAGTTGAATCTCAAGCAAAGGAGATGGTTGGATCTCATCAAGGATTATGATATGAGATTGCATTATCATCCCGGAAAGGCTAACGTAGTAGCTGACGCATTGAGCCGCAAGAGCCATGTCAACACACTAATGACCGGAGAGTTACCAAAAGAATTAGCCGAGGATCTTCGTGAGCTATGTTTGGTGATAGTTCTGAGAGGCTATGTAGCAGCATTGGAGATTCAGTCTACTCTGATGGATAAGATCAGAGAAGCTCAGAAGACCGACGAGGAAATTGCCACCATAAAGGAGAAGGTGAGCAAGGGAAAAGTTAAAGGATTTCGTGAGGATGAATACGATACCTTATGGTTTGAGGACCGCGTTTATGTGCCTAATGACCCGGAGATCAGGAAGTTAATTTTGCAAGAGGCCCATGATTCGCCGTACTCGATTCACCCAGGAAACACCAAGATGTATTTGGATTTGAAGGACACTTTCTGGTGGACTAGAATGAAGAAGGATATTGCGGCGTATGTAGCAGTCTGTGATGTATGTCAGAGAGTGAAGGCAGAGCATCAGAAGCCAGCAGGATTGCTACAGCCATTGCCGATACCCGAATGGAAGTGGGATAAGCTAGGCATGGATTTTATCACGGGATTACCCAGGACCCGTTCAGGCTATGACTCGATATTGGTTATAGTCGATCGCCTGAGAAAGGTAGCTCATTTCATCCTAGTGAAGACCACTTACACCAGTGCTAAGTTGGCAAATATATACATGACCAAGATTGTATGTCTGCATGGAGTTCTGAGGAGCATTGTATCAGATAGAGAAACCCAGTTTACCTCAAAGTTCTGGAATCAGTTTCACGAAACTTTGGGTACCAGGCTAGACTTCAGTACAGCTTTTCATCCACAGACCGATGGACAGACCGAGAGAGTCAATTAGATTTTGGAGGATATGCTAAGAGCTTGTGCGCTAGATTATGGATCTAGTTGGGATGACAACTTACCATATGCGGAGTTCTCTTACAACAATAGTTATCAATCTAGTTTGAAGATGGCCCCTTTTGAAGCCTTGTACGGAAGAATGTGCAGAACACCATTGTCGTGGGATGAAGTTGGAGACCGCCAGTTATTTGGACCAGATCTGATTAAGGAGTCTGAACAGAAGGTGAAGTTGATTCGCGATAGGCTCAAGGTAGCCCAATCGAGGCAGAAGAGCTATGCAGATTCTAAACACAAGGAGACGGTTTACGAAGCCGGAGATAGAGTTTATCTTCGTGTATCTCCACTTCGAGGAGTTAAGAGCTTTGGAGTTAAGGGAAAGTTAGCGCCATGTTTTGTGGGACCATACAAAGTTTTGGAACGCATGGGAGAAGTTGCTTATAAATTGGAACTTCCCGAGGGATTATCGGCAGTTCATGACGTGTTTCACGTTTCCCAGTTAAAGAAGTGCCACGCAGAGATGGCGGATATACCACTGAGAGATACAGTGCCGCTGGAAGCGATTCAGTTGGATAGTGATTTGACTTATGAGGAGAAACCAATCAAGATTCTCGAGTATGCCAGCCGAGTCACTCGCAACAAGGTTATCAAGTTTTGCAAAGTTCAGTGGAGCCACCATACCGAGGATGAAGCCACCTGGGAACGAGAAGAAGATCTATGGAAAGACCACCCTCACCTATTTTCTAGCCAACCCAAATCTCGAGGGCGAGATTCATCTTAAGGGGGGTAGGTTTATAACATCCCAAAATTTCAATTTGGAATGTTATACATTAGATCATCATTGCATATCATATTTTATTGCATTTTGGCTAGATCCTAGAAATCCTACGCAACTCAAGGACCCATGGAGAGAGTTGGGGATTTCATTATTTTCATATTTGGGTTTTCTCAAATTTTGAAAATAGGATCATTTGATTTTATTTATTTTATCTTCAATTATTTCAATTATAAAAATAAGAGAGAGGGAATAAAATGACTTTCCCAAAATAAAGAAATATTGAGGATTTAATAAAAAATCAAATAAGATTTTATTTCGGAGTTTTCTCGCTATTTTATTTGAATTAGGAAAAAATACGTGTTTTTCAAAATTGCATCTAGGCCCCAAATAAATGTTCATCTTATCCGGCTTGATTTTAGAAGTCAGGGAAAATTTATTTCGGGATTTTTGGATTCCGTTTAGTATTTCTTTTATTTGTTTTTCTGCGTGAAATTATTGTAAAAAAACGAACCGACCTAACCGGGCCGTGTCTGACTAGGACTCTGGCCCGGCTGGCCCTTATAAGTCGGGGAGGCCACCCCGTAGCCCAGCCCGAGCCGCCCTGCCACCCCAAACCCTAGCGCCGCTACCGACGCCGCCGCCCGTCGTCCCGCCGTCGCCCGACGCCACCGCCCGTCGTCTCGCCGCCGCCCGGAGCCGCTCCGCCACCGACCCCGCCGCCCACCGAAGCCTCCGCCCGACGCCGGAGCCGCCCCGCCGCCGCCGTTCCGCCGCCGAGGTTGACCACCGCCGCCGCTGCCGGTTTCCTCGAGAAAACCGTCAGGTTTTCGTTCGTTTTTTTAAAAAACCTAGATCTGTTTTTTATATAGATCGGTTTTTTTTCGGTTTTGGTTTATTTAGCGAACGCCCGTTCGTTCGTTCGTTTTAACGAACGGTTTTTGTCTTTTAGCCGCAGTTAGCGAACATTCGTTCGTTAGCCTGTTTGTCCGTTTTTATTTTTCTCGGATTTTCCGCGATTATCTCTGATCGCGATTTCTGATCTATTTTTCGTTTTAGTATAACTTTTCGCTCGTTTATCGGAATCAGGCGATTCAAGCGCCTAGAGTTTTGTCTCGAAACCCTCTTTCCGTTTAACCAACTCAAATAAGTTTTTGCTTCTGTAAAATTTGACTTAGGTCCAGATTAATAAACGAAGCATGTTTCTTTTGCCGTTTGACTTTCGTTGTTTCGTTTGAATTGTTTCTTTTTGCAAACTGGAGTTCTTAAGTTGAACTTTTTGGTTAGATCTCTTATTTGAGTTTTACCTGTGCATTAGATGAGTGCTTATTGTGTTCTTGTTTGTTTGCGATAGAGTACCCGGAGTGCGCCGCTTGCTACTTCAAATCTCTAGGTTTCACGGATCATCAACAAGACAAGTAACACTTTGATCATACCTCTTACTACCCAGTTTTATTGCATTAGATAAATCCTCAAACAATTGCATGGTTAGGATCTGAATTAAATTGTGGGTTTGGGAAGTAGATGAGGTAGTACCTATTGACCTGTTTATTATCAAACCCTGGGAGTTACTTCTACGTTATGCTTATATTCCTATGCTATGCTCGTAGACGTGGTTTGGGTTTGAGTGTATTCATGACAGATGTGAGATTGTTTAATTAATGGTTAACTTAAGGTGGCAACTCTAATACACATTTGGGTGGATTGAGGCACCTGGGTATTCTAGCGATTGCCTATTTTTCTTTATGAACCGCCACCCAGGCTCAAAGGGATCATGAGATTATTCATACTAGAAACTTCCGTGTGCAACCACAAGCTACTATGGGCTCTAGCATAGTTGATTAAGTCGTGCGAACTCTTATAGTGGTAGACTAGTAGATGTAGGGGAAAGTAGGTGTAATGGTCTACCCGATCGTAAGGTGCTAGCGCATCTGAAAAACTATGTCTCGGTCATCCGTTTCTCAAACACCATGTAGTGCAAGAATCCCAACGGAGGAGATCGAGTCTTGTGGGGAAAAGTGCGCAAACCTCTGCAGAGTGTATAAACTAATCATGGTTAGCCGTGTCCCTGGTTATGGACAACTTGAGTATATAGTACTTGGATTATCATGTGAATCTCATCATGTGACTTTAATTAATTTTGTTTGGTTTTAATGATGATGTTTAATTGGGATTGAGAGGGTGTCTACGCTCTGAATGTTTAACAACCACCATGATAGTTAATTAAAATTTATTCCTTTGCAGTAGGGAAAAACTGGCTTTACGTAAAACTATAACCATGGAGCTTTCCACCAGCCATATATGCATGTAGTATAGCCTATTCTGTTCACTACTCTCTATGTGTTACATTGCCAGCATATTCCATGTGCTTACCCGTTTTCGGGCTACAACGTTCATGTTGCAGACTTTTCAGACGACGAATAAGGAGCCTTAGGTCGTGGTTCTATACTCAGTGATGCCGTTGGAGTTGATGGACTCACTTATCTTCCAAGCCTTCCGTTGTTATCGTTATTAGATGGCCTTAAGCCACATTATTTGTAATAAGTTCTCTTTTGTGACATTCGATGTAATAAGTGTGTGATTGCTACTCTGTTATAAATCCTTCAAGTATTGTGCGTGTCAGCATTACTGATCCAGGGATGACACTGAAGCACAGAGATCAGACTGTTTGAGGTCTGGTCGCTACAGATTTCCAAGGCACCCCAAGGTAATATTCAAGGATAACCAAGAACCAAAGTTTGGGGATACCCCGGAAGGCATCCGCTCTGTCGTCTTCGTCTATGGGTAACTTTACTTGAGGCTATATTTTTATTCACCACATGATATGTGTTTTCCTTAGAGCGTCTTGTATGATTTGAGTTCTTTCTTTTTAGTTTGCCACACTCATCCTTGCTGTACACACCTTTTGAGAGAGACACGCATGATTCGTGATTTATTAGAATACTCTATGTGCTTCACTTATATCTTTTGAGCTAGGCAAATTTTGCTCTAGTGCTTCACTCATATCTTTTTAGAGCACATCGGTGTTTTTATTTTATAGAAATTGATGAACTCTCGTACTTCACTTATATTATTTTGAGAGTCTTTAAACAGCATGGTAATTTGCTTTGGTTATAAAATTAGTCCTAATATGATAGGCATCCAAGAGGGATATAATAAAACTTTCATATAAAGTGCATTAAATACTATGAGAAGTTTGATTCCATATGATTGTTTTGAGATATGAAGATGGTGATATTAGAGTCATGCTAGTGAATAGTTGTGAATTTGAGAGATACTTGTGTTAAGGTTTGTGAGTCCCGTAGAATGCAGGTATGGTGAACCATTATGTAACGAATTGGAGCATGAGATATTTTTTGATTGTCTTCCTTATGAGTGGCGGTCTGGGATGAGTGATGGTCTTTCCCTACCAATCTATCCCCCTAGGAGTATGCGTGTAGTACTTTGTTTCGATGACTAATAGATTTTTGCAACAAGTAAGTGAGTTCTTTATGACTAGTGTTGAGTCCATGGATTATACGCACTCTCACCCTTCTGCCATTGCTAGCCTCTCTTGTACCGCGCAACTTTTTTCGGTACCATAAACCAAACATATACCTTCCTCAAAATAGCCACCATACCTACCTATTATGGCATTTCCATAGCCATTTCGAGATATATTGCCATGCAACTTTCCACCATTCCGTTTATTATGACACGCATCATCATTGTCATGTAGTTGACACCGTATTTGTGGCAAAGCCACCGTTCATCATTTTATACATGTCACTCTTGACTCATTGCACATCCCGGTACACCGCCGAAGGTATTCATATAGAGTCATATCTTGTTCTATATCGAGTTGTAATTTTTGAGTTGTAACTAAATAGAAGTATGATGATGTTCCTTTTTAGAACATTGTCCCGTGTGAGGAGATAAAAGAAAGAAAGAAAAAAGAGGAGAAAAAGAAAAAGAGAGAGAGAGAGAAATGATAGAAAAAGAGAGAAGGGGCAATGTTACTATCCTTTTCCATACTTGTGCTTCAAAGTAGCACCTTGATCTTCATGATAGAGAGTCTCCTATGTTGTCATTTCCATATAGTAGTGGGAATTTTCATTATAGAACTTGGCTTGTATATTCCAACGATAGGCTTCCTCAAATGCCCTAGGTCTTCATGAGAAAGCAAGTTGGATGCACACCCACTTAGTTTTCTTTTTGAGATTTCATAAACTTATAGCTCTAGTGCATCCGTTGCATGGCAATCCCTACTCACTCACATTGATATCTATTAATGGGCATATCCATAGCCCGTTGATACGCCTAGTTGATGTGAGACTATCTCCTTCTTTTTGTTTTCTCCACAACCACATTCTATTCCACCTATAGTGCTATGTCCATGGCTCACGATCATGTATTGCGTGAAAGTTGAAAAGGTTTGAGAACATTAAAATTATGAAACAATTGCTTGGCTTATCATCGGGGTTGTGCATGATTTGAATATTTTGTGTGATGAAGATGGAGCATAGCCACACTATATGATTTTGTAGGGATAAGCTTTCTCTGGCCATGTTATTTTGAGAAGACATAATTATTTTGTTAGTATGCTTGAAGTATTATTGTTTTTATGACAATATTAAATTTTTTTTGAGTCATACGGATCTGAACATTCATGCCACAATAGAGAAAATTACATGGATAAATATGTTAGGTAGCATTCCACATCAAAAATTCTATTTTTATTATTTACCTACTCGAGGACGAGCGGGAATTAAGCTTGGGGATGCTTGATACGTCTCCAACCTATCTATAATTTTTTATTGTTCCATGCTATTATATTATCTGTTTTGGATGTTTTATATGCATCAATATGCTATTTTATATTATTTTTGGGACTAACCTATTAACCTAGAGCCCAGTGCCAGTTCCCGTTTTTTCCTTGTTTTAGAGTTTCGCAGAAAAGGAATACCAAACGGAGACCAGACGGAATGAAAATTCTGCGACGATTTTTCTTGGACTAGAAGACATCCAGAGGACTTGGAGTGCATGTGAAGGAAGCCACAAGGCAGCCACAAGGTCAGAGGGAGCGCCCCCACCCTAGTGGGCCCCTCGTGACTCCACCGACCTATTTCTTCCACCTATATATTCTCAAATATTCCAAAACCTACCAGGAGAGCCATGAAAGCACTTTTTCATTGCCGCAACCTTCTGTACGTGTGAGATCCCATCTAGGGGCCTTTTCCAGTGTCCTGCCGGAGGGGGATTTGATCACGGAGGGCTTCTACATCAACACCATTGCCTCTCCGATGAAGCGTGAGTAGTTTACCACAGACCTACGGGTTCATAGCTAGTAGCTAGATGGCTTCTTCTCTCTCTTTGATTCTCAATACCATGTTCTCCCCGATGTTCTTGGAGATCTATTCGATGTAATACTCTCTTTGCGGTGTGTTTGTCGAGATCTGGTGAATTGTGGATTTATGATCAGCTTATCTATGAATATTATTTGAATCTCCTCTGAATTATTATATGCATGATTTGATATCTTTGCAAGTCTCTTCGAACTATTTGGTTTGGCCAACTAGATTGGTTTTTTTGCAATGGGAGAAGTGCTTAGCTTTGGGTTCAATCTTGCGGTGTCCTTTCCCAATGACAGTAGGGGCAGCAAGGCATGTATTGTATTGTTGCAATAGAGGATAACAAGATGGGGTTTTCATCATATTGCTTGAGTTTATCCCGCCAGATCATGTGATTTTGCTTAAAGCGTTACTTTGTTCTTATGAACTTAATACTCTAGATGCACGTATGAGTCGGTCCATGTGTGGAGTAATAGTAGTAGATGCGGGCAGGAGCCAATCTACTTGATACAGACGTGATGCCCATATTCATGATCATTGCCTTAGATATCGTCATAACTTTGCGCTTTCCTATCAATTGCTCGGCAGTAATTTGTTTACCCACCGTAATAATTTCTATCTTGAGAGAAGCCTATAGTGAAACCTATGGCCCCCGGGTCTATTTTCCATCATATAAGTTTCCGATCTACAATTTTAGTTTCATATTTACTTCCTTTGCAATCTTTACTTTCTGTTCCATAAACCAAAAATATTACTTTACTCTTTATCCATCTTTATCAGATCTCACTTTGCAAATAACCGTGAAGGGATTGACAACCCCTTTGTCGCGTTGGCTGCAAGTTGGTGTTTGTTTGTGCAGGTATTCGGTGACTTGTGCGTTGTCTCCTACTAGATTGATACCTTGGTTCTCAAAACTGAGGGAAGTACTTAATCTACTTTGGTGCATCACCCTTTCCTCTTTAAGAGAAAAACCAACGCAAGCTCAAGAGGTAGCAATGTGCTGAAGAGTGGCTCACCCATAGTGGAGTATGGGGGAGCAATCTACTTGTCTTCATCGAGCCAACGCAATCAAGAAATGTGGTCCAACTTGAGGAGGTCAAGATCATCATCATCTAGGTCAAGTGGACTATGTGCAAGGGTTCATGGTGGTAGTTGAGAGACCGGGTTATAGGATCCATTGCCGTACTATTAAGGGGGGCTCCCGAGTGAGTAGCTTGATCGTATCATTCATAGAGAGCTCAAACCATTGCATCCTTGCATCATCTTTCTTGGTTCTTGTTTGGTTCTTCTCCTTGTGAGATTTGGAACTTATGGTCATCTTCATGACAAGCTCGAGTTCATCGAAAACAGAGTTCACATGCATCTTCTATGAGGTTTTCGATGTTGGTTTTTTTGCATGTTCTTCATTCATAGAGGTTTCACATATGTATATCATTGGCATTTTTATACTGCCTCTTCTCGCTATTTTGATAGTAGTCATCGTCATCTGTCGAACAAGCTTGAGTTTGCTTTGTTCGAAGCCCGTATGGAGAAGTTATGGCAGTTCTAGTTTTCCTACTTCCATCTGTTTGCTTGGGCTATTTTCAAGCTCACTAGCGGTAGTACTGCTTGCGCGGTACTTCTGCGATCCAGTACCGTGGGGACCACCGCTTGTGTTCAGGCTTCTGGACTTGTTTTCGCTTCGACGACAGTTGGGCACGGTAGTACCACACGTGCCCAGCGATAGTACTGTTCCCGCGATACTTCCGCGATCGACTACCACTGCTACTTCCGCCTATTTTATTGCCACTGGACTCATCTTTCTCTCCGCAATTGTAGAGCGACTATGAGGGACGATAGTACTGCTTCTCCCCTGTATACTGCAACCTCAGCGGTAGTACCACTCGGGCGAGCGGTAGTACCGCTCTTGCGACACCGACGACGACGACTATAATGCCTGGCTCGCTCGCATCACCAAGCACATCAATGTTTCCGGCATCGCCCTGGCGCCATCTCGCTCCTTGCCGCCTCCGCCATTGCGTGACGCGTGGGGGTGGCAAGACGCACCTCCTCCACCTGCTCCGCGCAACAATGGCGTGCCACACCACCGTCGGGAGCGCTCGCCTGAGCCCTCCCACGGCTCCTCCCGGCTGGGTGGCGACAACCCGTGATGCCAGATCATCCAGCGTGCGCGCCCTGACGCACAAGTGCTCATCGAGAGGCAACGCAAGCACCAAAACCACACCATCCAGGAGGTCGTGGCCGTCGGGCGCCAGAACCACACTGCCCTTGCAGGCGGTGGTGTCTCCACCGTCGGGGGCTGCATGGCTTTCACACGCGAGCTCCATCGCGTGGTGTGGCCCTCAAAGTTCAAGCCGCAGCTGCCTCCCCGCTACGACGGCACCGCCAAATGCGTGCAGTTCCTGTCGCTCTATTCCATGAGCATCTAGGCCGCCAAGGGGGATGACAAGGTCATGGCGAATTGGTTCCCCATGGCCCTCAAGGACGCGGCACACACATGGCTGATGAGCCTTCCCGAGGGCTCCATTTCCTCGTGGGAGGACCTGTGCCAGCAGTTCATTGCCAACTTCAAGCGCATGTCCGACTGCCCTCTCACACTCAGTAGCCTGCACGCCATCCATCAGTGCATTAACGAGCCCCTTCGCAAGTACATGCATCGCTTCAGCCAGGTGCGCAATAGGATCCCGTGTGCCTCCAACATCGCGGTCATCACAGCCTTCTCCACATGGGTCATGGACGTCAGGATGCGCGAGAAACTCGTCGTCCGCAACAAACTCGACACCATGGTTGAGCTCTTCGACCTTGCCGACAAGTACACCAAGGCTAAGGAGGACCATTTCTTCACCCAAAACAACCCCGACTAAAAGCACAAATGCTCCGTTGGTGGTTTTGGTAATTAATGTCAATATATCTTTTGTTGGACTAATAGTTCTATCTAGAATATTTTAGACAAGTTCAACAGTGGCATGGCAAGGACAAGAGGATGTTGACCCCTTCAAAATGCTGAGGACATGGGTTGGCAAAAGCTCAAGATTCTACATTTTTAGTTAAGTGATCTAAGATCACATTGAATCCATAGAAAAACCAATACTATTAAAAGGGGATGAGGCTTTGATAATGATCTGTTTACTCAAGTGCTTAGTGATATTGCTCCAAAACCCTCAGCCACTTTCTCTATCCAAATATGTCCAAAACCCTACATTCCAACTCGGTCCCATCGAAACATACCTATTCGGAACCACTGAGTTCATCTGGGCATTGCCACAACCAAACCCTAACAAATCGGATCCACTGATATGGATCTCGGTCTCACCGAGATGGCCTTGCCAACTCTCTGGTTGCAATTATTTCGGTCTTACCGATTTTTGCAATCGGTGCCACCGAGATGTCTTGCCAACCTTTTGTTACTTATTATACTTTTTTCGGTCTCACCGAGATGATGCAATCGATGCCACCGAAGCGAGGTTTTGCTCTACCATTGCACATCGGCTCATCTGAGATGTTTCCGCTCGGTCACACTGAGACCTCCAACATTCATATCTTTTCCACAGGTCGGTCCCACTGAGATTTCTGATAGGTGCCACCGAGTTGAGTCAAAAGTGTGTAACAGTTGGATTTCGTGTGGAGGTTATATATACCCCTCCACCCCCTCTTACTCAGTGAGAGAGCCATCAAAATGTGCCTACACTAACACTACTCATTTTCTAAGATAGAGCTACCTACTCATGTGTTGACATCAAGAGATTACATTCCTACCATTTGAACCTTGATTTCTAACCTTCCCCAAGTTGCTTTCCACTCAAATCCCTCTTCTACCATAGCCAAATCTGTGAGAGAGAGTTGAGTGTTGGGGAGACTATCATTTGAAGCAGAAGAGCAAGGAGTTCATCATCATCATACCATTTATTACCTTTTGGAGAGTGGTGTCTCCTAGATTGGTTAGGTGCCGCTTGGGAGCCTCCGACATGATGTGGAGTTGAACCAAGAAGTTTGTAAGGGCAAGGAGATCACCTACTTGGTGAAGATCTACCCGAGTGAGGCAAGTCCTTCGTGGATGATGGCCATGGTGGGTTAGACAAGGTTGCTTCTTCGTGGACCCTTCATGGGTGTAGCCCTTTGTGGACTCGCGCAGCCATTACTCTTCGTGGGTTGAAGTCTCCATCAACATGGACGTACGATAGCACCACCTATCGGAACGACACCAAAAATCTTCGCGTCTCCATTGCATTTGCACTTTCCAATTCCCATCCCTTTACATTCTTGCACTTGCATGCTTTAATCTTTTTGCTGCCCATACTCTTGCTATGCTTGTGTAAAATGTTGGGAAATGTAGCATGCAATTTCAAAAAAATTCATATGCCCACGCAAGATCTATCTAGGATATGCATAGCAACGGGAGAGGAAGAGTGTGTCCACGTACCCTCGTAGACCGAAAGCGAAAGCATTTGACAACGTGGTTGATGTAGTTGAACTTCTTCTCATACCGACCGATCAAGCACCGAACGTATGACACGTCCGAGTTCTGCACACGTTCAGCTCGATGACGTCCCTCGAACTCTTGATCCAGCAAAGTGTCGAGGAAGAGTTTCGTCAGCACGACGGCATGGTGACGGTGATGGTGAAGCAATCCGCGTAGGGCTTCACCTAAGCACTACGTGAATATGACCGGAGGCGTAAACTATGGAGGGGGGCGCCGCACACGGCTAACATATGTTTGTGTGTCCTCTAGGCGCCCCCTCCCCACATATATATTGGTTGGTGTGGGCAGCGGCGCAGGGTGGGGGCAGTGGTGCGGGGCAGCGGCAGCAGCGACGGCGAATGGCGGTGCGGGGCGGCGGCTCGACTACAGTGGCGGGGCTGCGGGTTTGGTGGAGGGAGAGGGGGCGGTGGCGGCGGCATATAAAGGGGGAAAGGGAGGTGGTGGGGTGGCTTGCGGGAGGGGACGGGGTCCCCGTGTCCTGGTCGGACACGACGGCGGCAGCGGGCGAACTCGAGACTCCGGTCCTGAGCCGGAGGAAGGCGGCGGCGCGCTGGTCCGGCCAAGGAAGAAGTTTTTTTAATAAAAATCGCCGCAAAAATAAAATAATCCTAATAAAATATAAAAAAATTCTAAAAAAAATTCCAGAAACAATTTTCACCGTCCAAACCTAATATTTAGGACAAGATGAACATTTTTCTGGAGTAGAATGCAATTTTCATAAATGCATGTTTTTTCTCTAATTCAAATAAAATAGCAAATAAAATACAAATAAAAATAATTTGATTTTAAAATTTCTTCTCCAATATTTCTCTTCTGTTTGAAGAAGTCATTTTATCTTCTCTCATTTATTTTTGTTATAGGAAATAATTGGAGAGAAAATATTAAAACCAAATTGATCCTCTTTTCAAATTGGAAACTGAATTCAAATATGAAAATTTGTGAAACCTCCAACTCTCTCCTTGGGTCCTTGAGTTGCTTAAGATTTCTAGGATCACAACCAAATGCAAATAAAAATAATATGATATGCATATAATGATCTATGCATAACATCCAAATTGAAAATTGGGATGTTACAAACCTACCCCCTTAAGATGAATCTCGCCCTCGAGATTCGGGTTGGCTAGAAAATAGGTGTGGGTGGTCTTTCCGTAGGTCTTCCTCTCGCTCCCAGGTGGCTTCTTCCTCAGTATGGTGACTCCACTGAACTTTGCAAAACTTGATAACCTGGTTGCGTGTAACTCAGCTGGCAAACTCGAGAATCTTGACTTGTTTCTCCTCGTAGGTTAGGTCACTCTCGAACTGAATTGCTTCCAGGAGCACTGTATCTCTCAGAGGAATATCAACCATCTCTGCATGGCACTTCTTCAACTGGGAAACGTGAAACACATCATGAACTCCTGACAAACCTTCGGGTAATTCCAATTTGTAGGCCAGTTCTCCCATATGTTCCAAAACTTGGTATGGTCCTACAAATCTTGGGGATAACTTTCCTTTGACTCCAAATCGTTTAACTCCTCGAAGTGGTGACACACGGAGATATGCTTTGTCTCCGATTTCATAGACTACCTCCTTGCGTTTAGTGTCAACATAACTGTTTTGTCTGGACTGAGCTACCTTCAGTCTATCACGAGTTAACTTAACCTTCTCTCCATACTCCTTGATTAAATCTGGTCCAAACAACTGACGGTCTCCTACTTCATCCCACATCAATGGTGTCATGCACCTTCTTCCATACAAAGACTCGAAAGGGGCCATCTTCAGACTGACCTGATAGCTGTTGTTGTATGAGAACTCTGTGTAAGGCAAATTATCATCCCAAATAGATCCATAATCTAGCGCACAAGATCTCAACATGTCCTCCAGAATCTGATTGACTCTTTCAGTCTGTCCATCAGTCTATGGATGAAAGGCTGTACTGAACTCTAGCCTGGTACCGAAGGTCTGGTGTTACTGATTCCAAAACTTTGAGGGAAACTGTGTTCCTCTATTTGATACGATGGTCCTCTGAACTCCATGTAGACATATGATCCTGGTCATATATATCTTGGCCAACTTCGCACTCGTATAAGTGGTTTTCACGGGTATAAAGTGGGCCACTTTGGTCAAGCGATCAACTACTACCCAGATGGAGTCATATCCTGATCGGGTCCTGGGTAATCCGGTGATAAAGTCCATGCCAAGTTTATGCCACTTCCATTCGGGTATCGACATATGCTATAATAATCCGGCTGGCTTCTGGTGTTCTGTCTTAACTCTCTGACATACATCACATACTGCTACATACTCGGCAATATCCTTCTTCATACCTGTCCACCAGAAACGTTCCTTCAAATCCAAATACATCTTGGTGTTTCCTGGGTGAATCGAGTATGGCGAATCATGAGCCTCCTGAAGTATTAACTTCCTGATCTCTCGGTCATTGGGCACATAGATTCGGTCCTCAAACCATAAAGTCTCGTGCTCATCTTCACGAAATCCTTTGGCCTTTCCTTTGCTCATCTTTTCCTTTATTTCAGCAATCTCCTTATCAGTCTTCTGGGCTTCTCGAATCTTTCCCAATAATGTGGACTGAACCTCCAATGCTACTACAAAACCTCTCGGAACTATCTCCAAACAAAGTTCCCTAAGATCTTTAGCTAACTCCTGTGGTAATCCTCCGGTTAAGAGAGTATTAACAGAACTCTTGTGGCTCAAGGCGTCTGCTACTACATTGGCCTTTCCCGGATGATAAAGCAGCTTCATATCATAATCCTTTATGAGCTCCAACCATCTCCTCTGCCTGAGATTCAACTCCTTCTGCGTGAAAATATACTTCAGACTCTTATGATTCGTGTATACATCACAACGGTTTCCAATAAGAAAATGTCTCCAGGTCTTGAGCGCATGCACTACGACTGCTAACTCCAAATCATGCGTGGCATAATTCAACTCATGAGGTCGAAGATGACGTGAGGCATA